>NC_135076.1:30498051-30718051 GCF_051107435.1 Chaetodon auriga
CAGGATTTTTTGGAGGTGCGCGTCAGGCTACGGCGTAGGGTCCGCGTAGGGGTCTGCGTCGACGGCGTAGGTACGGCGTCGCCGCGACGCAGAAGCCTAAACCAAGCTTTAGGCTGGGCACAATAAAAGGCCACTCTGAAATGTTCAGTTTTATCACACAGCACAATGCCACAGAAGTGGCAAGTTTTGATGGAGCGTGCAATAGGCATGCTGACTGCAGGAATGTCCACCAGAGCTGTTGTCCGTGAATTGAATGTTCATTTCTCCACCATAAGCCGTCTCCAAAGGCGTTTCAGACAATTTGGCAGTACATCCAACCGGCCTCACTAGTGATGGGAATTCCGGCTCTTTTAAGACAGGCGGTTCTCACGGCTCGGCTCTCATAAAAGAGCCGGCTCTTTCAGCTCCCCAGTGGCTCCTCAGATTTTTTGTTGCTTAAATTAATTTATTATCAAAATAATGCAAAATTATGTGCAAAATTTTGCATTTTGCCTGTTGCGGCTCTGTGTGTGTGTGTGTGTGTGTGTGTGTGTACGCATGCATGTGTGCACTGTGTCTGTAACCCCCCCCACACACACACACACAGAAGCCACCACACATTATGTAGTTGACGAATCACATGCGGCTTGAACATAAAAAAAGTCGAGAAAAAAAAAACAAAAAAACCCCAAAGCGGCTCCCACTCCAGCTCCCAGGCAGGAGCCTGCTCCGATCGTTCACTTCAAAGAGCCGGCTCTGAGAGCTGTTTCGTTCACGACCGACTCGTCACTAGGCCTCACAACCGCAGACCACGTGTAACCACACCGGTCCAGGACCTCCACATCCAGCATGTTCGCCTCCAAGATCGTCTGAGACCAGCCACCCAGATAGCTGCTGCAACAATCAGTTTGCATAACCAAAGAATTTCTGCAAATTTCTGATTTGTAATGCTTTACTCTTTGAGTACTTATGAGTATGCAGATGAGTCTCAGGGAAGCTCATCTGCATACTCATCGTCCTCATCGGGGTCTTGACCTGACTGCAGTTCGTCGTTGTAACAGACTTAGGATTGACGTAAGGATCAGTCCTTGGCCCCTCCCTCTTCACTCTGTACATGCTGCCTCTTGGTTGTGTCATTAGCCAGCATGGAATATCTTTCCATTGCTATGCTGATGACAGCCAACTCTACATCAGAAGCAATCCAACCCCCTCTGTAGCCCTATCCTAGCCCTATAGATAAAGGCATGGATGATGGCTAACTTCCTGCAACTCAACAGCTCAAAAACAGAAGCCATCCTCATCGGCACCCCACACCAGACCCGATCATCCACTATCACCAGCATCACCTTCTCCAGCCATGACATCCACCTTTAATCTTCAGTCACTAACCTCGGTGTCAGAATGGACCCTCACCTGACCTTTGAGGTCCACATCAAGCACCTTTGCAAGACCTCCTTCTTCCACCTCAGGAACATTGCAAAACTCTGCCCCACACTCACTCTCTCCGATGCTGAAAAACTTGTCTATGCCTTTGTCTCCTCCAGGCTGGACTACTGCAATGCACTCCTCATCAGGATTCCCAGCAAGAACATCCAGCAGTTGCAGTACATTCAGAACTGTGCTGCCAGGATCCTGATGAGGGTGCGAAAATATGACCACATTACACCTGTCCTCAAGTCTCTCCACTGGCTTCCTGTCCAGTACAGGATTGAATTCAAAATTTCCCTGCTGACCCACCAGTGCCTCCATGGCACTGCTTCCCCCTACCTTAAACAGCTGCTCACCCCCCAATATGCCTATATGCAGCCTCGCTCTGCACTAGTTTTAGTTGTTTTTATTGTGATGTTATTTTTTACTTTTTTTTTTTTCAATGTAGCACTTTGAGATAATTTGTTTGATGTAAAGTGCATTATAAATTACATTTATTATTATTATCATGGGCAGCCGTATGTTATGGACAATGAACACAGGTGCATTTTATTGATGGCATTTTGAATGCACAGAGATACCGTGATGAGATCCTGAGGCCCATTGTTGTGCCATTCATCCATGACCATCACCTCATGTTGCAGCATGATAATGCATGGCCCCATGTTGCAAGGATCTGTACACAATTCCTGGAAGCTGAAAACGTCCCAGTTCTTGCATGGCCAGCATACTCACCGGACATGTCACCCATTGAGCATGTTTGGGATGCTCTGGATCGGTGTATACGACAGCATGTTTCAGTTCCTGCCAACATCCAGCAACTTCGCACAGCCATTGAAGAGAAGTGGACCAACATTCCACAGGCCACAATCAACAACCTGATCAACTCTATGCGAAGGAGATGTGTAGTGCAACATGACACGACACGTGAGGCAAATGGTGGTCACACCAGACACTGACTGGTTTTCTGACCCCCCCCCCCCCCCGATTCCCCCAATAAAGCAAAACTGAACATTTCAGAGTGGCCTTTTATTGTGCCCAGCCTAAGGCACACCTGTGCAATAACCATGCTGTCTAATCAGCATCTAGATATGCCACGCCTGTGAGGTGGGATGGATTATCTTGGCAAAGGAGAAGTGGTCACTAACACAGATTTAGACAGATTTGTGAACAATATTTGAGAGAAATGTGTTTTTTTTTGTGTATATAGAAAATGTTTTAGATCTTTGAGTTCTTTTGAGTTCGATCCCTGGCCTTGGCAGTCCACGTGCCAAAGTATCCTTGGGCAAGACGCTGAACCCCAAATTGCTCCTGATGCTATGCCGTCGGTACGTGAATGGATAACGCTCATGATGAGCAGGTGGCTTATCCGCCCGTACAAATGTGTGCAGCTGGTCGAACATCTCACAATGAATCAGGTTACCTGGCAACAGGTGGGTCTGAAAAGAGCCTCCCAGAGAGGCGGAATCTGTCTGAAGTAAAGATGAGGAGGGCTTCACCACTCTGACAGACTACGGTGGAAAACAGTGCAACAGTTTAAGAATAATGTTTCTCAATGTGAAAAGTCATTAAAAGATTCAGAGAATCCGAAGAAATCTCTGGACACAAGAGACAAGGCTGAAAACCAGCACTGTCTGGTCCTGATCTTCAGGCCTCAGACAGCTCTGCATTGAAGACAGAAAACCATTGTCTGTGATCGCAGTTCATCGCTGCAGCCACAAATGAAGCTGAAACTCGAACATGCAAAGAAGAAACCGAATAGAAATCACCTTCTCTGGTCTGAGCTCAGTTAAGATGGACTGAGGTGGAAAACTGTCCGGTGGTCTTATGAGTCAAAGATTGAAATTCTTTTTGGAAATCATGGATGGCGCATCCTCCGGGCTGAGGGGCCATCCGGCTCGTTATCACTTCAAAAGCCAGCATCCGTGATGGTGTGGGGGGCATGAGTGCACATGGCATGGCTAACCTGCACATCTGTTAAGGCTCCACTAATGCTGAACCATATATTCAGGATTTGGAGCAACATGATGCCGAGTAGACAACGTCTTTTCAGAGAAGTTTTCAACATTTGATCTATTGTCTTTCTGGTATTTTCAGTCAAATGAGGGGTTTCTGTGTTGTGCAAATCATCACATCTGCTTCTATTGGAATTTTACCGGGTCCCAACTTTTTTGGAAATGTGGTTGTACTACTTTTACTTGAGTTACAGATGTGAGTACTTCACTGATACAGGAGTTCATACATGCAGTATGGTATATATATATATACAGTAGGTGTTTGTATGATTTTAACCTTTTAACTTTGAATAATAAGAATTGTCCAGACAAATTGAGTTCAGTTAACTAACAGTGAACATGTGACCGAAAGAGCAGTTTCTCTTTGAAAAGTGAAGAAAACATCACCTCCCAGCAGTCTTTGCATCCAGCAGACTCATGAGATCAGCCATCAAAAGACTGAAAACGACCGACATGATATGAAAAGAGGCGAGCTGCAAGAGAAATAGGTGATGATTCATTATATCATTACTCCACCTCCTGTCAGTAACTGCCACCTCAGTCCGCCAGCAGCTCCAGTGTGCAACAGTCCTGCTGAGTTTTCAGGGCGTGTGATGTGTTTGAGGTCTGACCTCCAGCAGGAAGCAGACTGACCGGCCATCAGCTGGAGGAAGTTAATGAGCTGCAACATCAACACAAGCACTGCAGTCAGACTCAGCAGGTGAAGGTGACACCTGATAAGGATGGGTTGTATCTCAGACATTTCAAAACCTTCAGTTTCCCCTTTAAACCTACTAGCACAGTATACACTGTCATATATTCATACATTTAATATGATTGTCCTTACTGTATAGATCTCACCTGCAGTGTTTGTCTATACTCTACATAAATGGTATATAGTGTTGTCAGGTAGAGGTTAAGATTCTTTTATTTTAGGGTTGAACTGATGAACTTGAAGGTCACGATGGGATGGAACCTGACAATGTGGAAATAAGCAGACAGGAGGTGTCAGACAGCCAACACACACCCCTGTGATACAAAGGAACACTGACCTGTGGCGACACTGAGCTGTATTCATTTCATTTGCCCTGCATGTGCACAGCAAATACATATAAGACTACAAAACAAGAAGACCCTGAGGCACACAGAAAGGTAATAATCTAATATTTCAGATCCTTTCCTTTGGCTTCCCACATCTCTCAGCTGCTGGACTGTGCCTTTGTTTAATGTTTCCTGTGTTTCCAAACGGATCTTACCGTCATTTCCTGCTTCATCTGGTACATACTGGTTAATCACTAAGTTCCACTGCATGTTTTCATTGCATGTACTCACTCAGTGGTATGTGTAGTTAGTGTTTTAATGTGTCTTGCTGGGTCAATCTTGGTCAGCAGTGACAGCAATAATTTTCAGTCACTTTATGTCACATGATTGAATATACATATGTGTATTCAATCATGTGTTTCTTCTGTCTTCTGAGTTCCTTGACTGATTAACTTGAAGATTAACAGTTTATTATTACTATTATTATTATTATTATTATTATTATTATTATTATTATTATTATTTTGTGCTGACAATGAAATTAGATCCCTGGACAAATAACTAAAGTGTTCTGAGTTACTTTTCCCTTCAGTGTATACACCGTATTCATATCATACCACCAGCTGTTGATTCTGTAGATAATGTCTTACTATTGGCATTTCTTGCGTTTACACCTGTTGGGAATAAAATTTGCCTTTTTTTATCATACAGATCAGTGAAGTGAAGAGTTGATGTCACAGGATGACATCACCATGACTATCCAATGAATGAGTTAGCTGTCAGTCTGTGTTTGTTTTTGGTTTCTTTGTTTCTATAAAATCAATTTGAAGCAGGTGTTTGCATCGTCCTTCTTCCTGTTTTGATGGAGCAGTTTGAGTCTCAGAGGCCTGAAGTTCACCGTGAATGTATATAAATGAATATTTAATGGACAATTAACTCAGACTTTGTCTTGAAACATACAGCAAAACTATGTTGACACGCAGTCATTACCAAGCTGCTCAGTTCATGAACACCTCGTCAGACTAAATCAAAATGGACACACGTTAATGACGTCAGCCGCGATTTGAGATCAGCTGTACTGACATTTAAATGATCACTGCCAAAAATACAAACAACAAAAGCTTGTTCTATGTGTGCATGCCACATTCAAGTTCAAACATCACATAAAACAGAACTATTTCATAAATGAGAGGGAGGAAGAGCAGACATTCAGAAACATTTTTAGTGGACAGTGAAACTGCAACCTCACGTCTGCTGGATGATGAGCTTGGTGGCTGTGAGTCTTAGAGCTAAATATCTGTGGTGTTACTGAACTTCATTGTGACACTTCCTGGTGTGACCAGACTCTAAGGTGGTGAACACGTGTTCCATCAGCATCCTTCACCTGTTCATGTCAGGCTGTGTTAACGTTCCTTCAGTCAGCAGGAGACAGCTGTTAGCATGCAGCTAGCTGTATCCAGAGGAGGAGTTCTCACTCTGCTGTTTATCTATGATCCTGACACAGAGAAGAGCAAAGTCTGCTGGGAGAACAACTGCACTGATTATCTGCTTTATGCAGAAAATTTAAAGAGAAAAAGAAACTGATGTACAGAGGACTTCAATCAGCTGAAAACGAGCCAATCAGCTGAGAGCAGAGCTGCTGCTGCTGTGTGCTACAGAAAAAGGTTTGATGATGGTTTTTAACCATCAGTTTCACTCCAACTGCAGGTTTATTTCTTCATCAGTGGAAAAATCTCTGCAGTTTATCTGTTGATAATACTTTAGATAAGACAGGATGTCTTCATCACTTTAACATGTCACATTAGAAAAGAACGGTGCAAAAAAGTAAACCAACAGCACACCAAGTAAATGACGCGAGCACAACATAAAGAAGCACCCTACACATGCAGAAAACACAATTCAAACACAAATCAAAGTTTCCAGGGGAAACTGATGAATATGATGCAGCCAAAAACACTAATCACAAATCATAACGTTAAAACTATAAGAAACATCCATGGCAGGTTTGAAGCGGCAGCAGGCTGAGTAAGGTCATCCAAACATCTCCAAAGCAGCTTCCAGCTCCTCCTGGAGGATCTTGAGATGTTCTCAAGCCAAATGATATGTATCATCTCTCCAGTGTGTCCTGGTCTCCAACCAGCCAAATGTTTCCAGAAAACCTCCTAAAGATATTCATGATCACATGTTTATCATGAACTGGCTCCTTTCAGCATGAAGGAGCAGTGCTTCTCTTGGTCCTCCTGGATATGAGTCCAGACGCCCTGGAGAGGAAACCATCTCATTCTTTCAGTCACTTCCCAGAGAACAGAACAACAGCTGAGGACTTCAACAGAGATCCACTGCAGAATCCAGAGCGTCACCTTCAGGATCAGTTCCCTCTGAACCACAACAGTCTGAAACATATCACTCCACCTGTTGATCTCACCTCCAAGTGACTGATCAGAAAACAGATCTGGGCTAAGGCCTGCCTCCTCCTCCTGAGTTGTCTGACAGTTGGCTACAGCTTCCTTGAGGCCTTCTGGACCATCCAAGCCCAAGAGGACTTTAGCTCAACAGCTTCCTTGCTGTAATTTCTGTAATTGCTGAATGTTTAATTTGCTTATGTTTTACTTGTGTTTCTTTTTTCCTCACAGCTCTCTCATTTGTCCATCAGAGAGAGGAGCAGTCATTTTAAACCAACAGCCACAGTGAATGTTAATGTGGAGAGAGAAACAGAAAACAGACGAAAGTGAAGCAGACGTCAGAGAGTGGGAGTGACAGCAGGATAATCCTCCTCTGATCAAAGAGCCTTGAAACAGGAAATAAATGTTTGTGTTTGTGAAGGTTTTCACTTCATCAGAAAACATCCAGCAGCTCAAAGTCACACTGGATTTATTTCACACTGAAATACAGCGACACCACAACAACAAGAACTGAGCGACAACACTGGAGCCGAGTCAGAAAGACGAAACAGAAAGTGTCGACGCTGCTGCAGGACTTCACTGCAGATGAGCTGAAAACACATGAAGAGCAAACTGCAGCTCGCTGTGAGAGCTCAGAGAATATAATAACATCACGCTGATAGAAGAAATAAACACATTTAAGGTTCGATTGGGGCTCGCAGACTGCTGCTGTTTACAAACTGACAAACAGAGGTGTGTTTTTACCAACCATCAGTTGATAAAGAGTTTAGTGTTAAAACGATAGGGTTTGCTCCTCTCTGACTGGAAGACAGGCTGTTTGTGCAGGACACAAGTATTTGTTGCAGCAAAGAGGATTTGCCTTTGTCATGTGTATTCGTCCACCATTAGTTTCTTTGTGATGCTATCAAAAAGCCTTTAGATGTTTTCAAGGAAGTTTTTCAAGTGTCCTGCTGAGTCCAGCAGGTCAGACAGACTCCTGGAGAGAGTTCATAAGCTAACTGCTGTTACCACTGCGTACAGTGACACAGCGGCGCTTCATACAGAAGGAAGTGTGATTTAGTTCTAACTCTGACAGACTATGGCCGAGGATGCTGAAGGGCAGACGTGATACGCAAATGTTGTGAGCCCAGTGTTACTCTGCAGTTCTCTGGTTCACCGCTGAAGTGTATGAACTACTGCAGGCTGGTTTCTCTGCCACCAGACAAATGGTGACCATCGAGTCACGTGAACGGGTCCAATGCGGGTTCAGTGCACAGCTCCACCTTATATACATGCAGTGCAAATTACACTGGTGCTTCTAAATAAAATGTACTACTTCAGATGAACAACGAGATCAACAACACGGTCACCGAAGTGAATAAAAGAATATACTTAAGTGTACTTACTACTTAAGTATATCTAAATATTGCAAAATACACTTTCAGTACATTTTATGTAAAGGTATACTTGAAATCGATTGAGAGTATACTTTTGATAAATGTACTACAGTAAAATAGAATTTCAGTAAAATTTGAGTTCAATATTTAAAGTGCACTTTTAAGATAAAATACTTTGTAGCATATTTTCAGTAAGTGCGTTAAAACACTGTCGGTGACTTAAAATGTACTGATACAGATCAAAAGCATATTAATTTTATGCTGTAGTGACATATTCAAAAGCACATTTTCTGTATATAGCTCTTTGCCAGGCAGCGTCGCAGACACAGAGAACAGAAGCACGTCCATTCCAGGCCGACCTCGACGTGAACTTATTTCACACTTCTGTCACAACAACAAAACAACACAATTTTTAAAGCTCTGACATCCAGAATGCTGCATCATGCTGTCAGTGACAGGAGAAACACGCAGTGACCAATAAATTCTAAGGATCAGACAATAAGAGGGCCAAATATTTCCAGGTTGCTGGTTGGTTCGATCCCTGCAGCCTACATGTCGAAGTATCCAAGGGCAAGATACTGAACTGCAAACTTCTCCCGAGAGTGTGTGTTCGGTGTACAAATGTGTGTGTGAATGGGTGAATGCTAAGAAAAGTGCTCTATAAATACAGTCCATTTACCTTTAACCATATTGAAAATGCTCAAGAAGTAAAACACACTCCTGTCCCAGTGTAGACGTGTTTGTAATCTATTAATGTTGTTTTTGTACACTAAAAGTACAACAGTACAACACAAAGTTTTACAGTTCTACTTTAAATTGAAGAAAAGCAAAAGCGAATATAAAACAACTAGTATATTTGGAGTATATTAGGTATGTTTAGTATTCTAGATTTTTTTATATTTTTTTATAGTGTTCAGTGTACTTTCTTTTCATTCAGCTAACAACGACTGAAGTTAACCAATGAGACGAGTCAGACGGTTCAGGGCAGAGTCCAGGTGTGAACTAAAGCAAAGTAAAACAGGAAGCGTTGATCTGTCTTTGTCTGTTCGAGTCTGACGCTTCATTCGGATCGTCAGCCCTGCAGGAAGTCCTCTTTCTGAAGTTTCATGAAGGTCTGAATGACTATGCTGATCCGTCATGGAGGACTTCCTTCAAACTGAGGCGGGTTGATTTCAATAAAGTTTAACAATCGAATGTGGAAGCTTCACCTGTCAAACACATCTCCATGGTGGTTTTTTAGATTTCTACTGAAAATTTTTCAGAAAATCAAAGTGAGAAAGAGGAAACCTTCAGGTGAAATCAGGAGGAAACAGGTGAGTCTGCTTTTATTCAGTCAGTGTGTGATTCACACAATAAGCCAGTTAGTCTAATCTGTCACCTGCTTTAGATTTGACACATTTCTGATTTCTCTGATCTGCTGGAGACGTTTCCCACTGACGTCTGAGAGCCTGAAGGCAGCTCAGGGCTCAGTGTGTGTGTGTGTGTGTGTGTGTGAGGGGGGGTGTATGTGAGGGGGTGTGCATGTGTGAGTGAGGGGGTGTGTGTGTGTGTGTGTGTGTGTGTGTGTCTAATAAGGGATCTCCAGCTGGTCTGGGATCAGCCTGATATGTTATCAGCAGTCTGTTTATCAGCCTACAGAGACTGAAGCGTCAGCAGCTAATTATCAGCTCGTTAAGTCTGGTAAAGAGGGAGTCTTAACGAGATTCTGGAATCAGTTTGACAGCTCATTTAGAAATTCATTAAAATGCGACTGTGTTACATCATCACAGGTTTCTCTTCTATGGATAAAAGGTCAAAGGTCAACTGCCAGAGTGCCTCCCTGGAAGAAATTCACTTTTTTATGATCTTATATCTTACTAACTTTTTCTTGATAAAGTTTCCTCTAGTTTTCATTTCAATTTCAATTTTTAAAAAATGACAAATGAATATTTATTGTATTTAAATGGAGCTGTTATAAGAATGAAAAAAAAAATACAAATAGTTCTGTTCATCAAAAGTTTTTTTCAAAATTAGAGGCCACTGAGAATTCTGGATTCTGACTGGTTGGAAGATGTGGATCGTCTCAACATTTTGATTGCTCATCCCCAAGTGGTCCTCCACCCTTCAATGTACACAACTGCTAATTTGCACAACTGCGATTTTTGTCACTCAACTCTCTGGAGCACACTCAGACTCAGAATGTGACCACAAGGACAGAAGGCCAGGAGGAGGAGCAGGGCCAGGGAAGAACGATGGTTTGATAGAGGAGAGAAAGGAACCACCCATGTCAAATTGGAAAGACCATCACTGAACAGAGGAGGTGGTCTAAGACACCACTTATCAGCCACTTACAATGCAGTCCTGAGACACCAGGACTCACATGACAATATTGAGTCCCATGCTGGGCAGGTGGGTCAATCATCCATCCAGTCTCACCCATCAACACCCATTAAGCCATCAACACCAGAGGCCTTTCGCAACGTGCGTTCTTCTCTGTTCTTGTGTTCTTGTGTACTTGACAAACGTCATCAGTCTCAGTCCAAGTTCTGTTCCAATTCAAAAGTCCGCATCTCGCCAAGTACAGTCAAGTACCCGGATGTGTTTTTGCCCCTCCCATTTTATCGAGGATGCATCGGGTGGTGACTTGTGTGGACTTGGGGCAGCCACGTATCCCAGAATGCATTTTGTAGCAACGAATGCAAACTACAAATGTAGTTTTACTTTTTTTGTGTTTTTACTTTTTGTTTTTTATAGGTCACAAATCTGTGAAAATAAATATTAATATTTTTTAATGAAAACCAAAAGATACAGGGTTGTGCTTTATATCATATTTCTTTTTATTTCAAATATATATTACTGGTGAAAATAACCGGAAGACGAGCTGAGATGGTGACATCATCAAGTACGCTGCCGTCCAGATTGCAGAATGACCATCCTGCGTCCTCCCGTCCTGGAGAGACTGTACTCCCAGGTCAAACTTGCTAAGTCCAAACTGCCAAGTTCGTAAGTCCGAACTTGGCGTACTTGGTATTGAGAAACGTCTCAGGACTCACATGACCCTATCGAGTCACATGATGCTGGGCGGAGCTATGATCCTGCGAGAGGACGAATGCCTGGGATGCCCCACCAGTCAGTTAGAACTGAAGAAGCCTTTTGGATGAGAGATGAAACATCTTCTAGAACCACAAGCAAGTGCAGTTGCCTTTGGAAGCACTTCATAGTACCATGACCTGGATGAATGAGAATCTTCACAGACATCTGATCACATTGACAAAGGTCCAGACAATCCAATCTAGTAAAATACTTAGTCCTAAACACGATAATAATCCAGATTATGTTGTTTAATCATTTCAAATTAGCTATCAGACATGCTGCTATTCTGCCCTTTCTCCTTATACCTCTGGTCAGCATGTATGCATAAGAAACATGCTGGTCTCAAAATGGCCATTGCACTCTGGCTTTTTGATTGACACCCACTTGATGAATCAGGATCTTCCATGTCATGTTCAGTCAATAGTAGCCAATGAGAGTCCACGTTGAAAAGCAGTGTCTGCATGACGTCCCCTCTCTTCCCCCTTTTCACTCACATTCTCTGAATGTCTTAGGCCCTTGGCTTTCCAGATGGGGAGTTGACAATATTTTTCCTGGCCCTCGGCCTTGCAGTGGTTTGGGGTTTATTTTTTGGGTTTTGGCCAGCCTTAATGCTTGATGTGATTAGTTTCCCTGGCCTCAACATAGTTAGCATTATCACACCTTTAGTTGTTCAGATTCATTTGGTCATGCCTGTTTTGCAGTGACAGTTTGGGTGGTAGGGCGAGTGCTGGCGCCCTTTTACTTAATTTCTTGCTGGATTTGGTTTTGTGGTGGACAACGTCAGACCATGTCCCGGCTGAAGTAGATGCTCTCAGTCTTACACCGGTGCTGTCCCAGTAAGAAGTGTCATCAGGGATGGCTGGTTTGGGAGCCTCAACAGCTGATCCGGTGGACACATCCAGAGCAGCTTGTCAGGATGCTATAGCTGAAGTAATCCTTGGTAAAAGTGTAATTTTCAGCACCTTGTACAGAGGCTGCTACAGAGTCAATTAATTTCTCATTCTCATGTATTTGATGCAGTGCTTCAATCTTCTTTTCAAGCTGTTCAATCCTCAGTCAGTCACTCACAGACGTTGTCATATTCTCTCTGTCCTGATCGCAGGTTTCCAGTCAAAGACACAGCAAAGAGGTCTGTGCTGTTTGGAGATCATGCTCACACAGCACTGACAAATAATAACAATTATTAAAATACAATGGTAGCATTCAGTCCCTGTGATTGATAAGTATCCAGGATCCACTTTCCAAAATTCTTGGCAAAAAAATAAGGATATCATCAGAAGAATGTAAGTAAAACACAGGGGGAGCAGGAAGGTGTCTGTTCTGTGAGAGATTATGAAGTAATCCTGCAGACAAACAGTCTCAGTTGAAAAACTATAATAATCTGAAAACATAACCTGTTGGCAGAGGTAATATAGCAGTTTATTGTCCCATGAACCAGTGAGTCATGGCGTCATTCAGTTGTCGGTATCGACCCGCTCTGCAGTGATGAAGGTTTATGAGCACTCTCTGAAGGCATAATCCAGCCCCGAACAGAAGAGGAGCTCTATCAATTTCCACTGGACTTCAGCCTCACGGCCTCAAATGGCTGCAGAGACCACCAAATGACAGTGTTCTCCACTGTCAGCAGCTGTAACTTCCCAACATATCAGCAAGATGCTACATTCAAACAGTGCTGGTTTTGCCTCAAAAGGATGTACAATCTGCACCGTGTACTGCACCCTCTATCCTCACAGAGCTAACCCATAAACATATTTATGTATGGGAAGACATGCAGTTGAAACACACAGTCTGATACAGTTACCATTGCAGACTGATTCACCACAGCTGTAACTGACTGGTGTTACTAGTTTTACTGGTCACTGCAAGCCTTCTGTGTCTGTTATACCAACACGTTCTTATCCCAGGTCACCAAATACCAACGCCGCTGTGTCACGCTCCTCGATGTCACATACAGATGCATAAGATTGGCCCTTTAGCATCTGTCAAGCCTTTCTAACATGTGGTAAACACTGTGAAACCAAAACTACTTGGTTAGGTTTAAGAGAAGATTGTTGGTTTTCGGTCTCACACTGACCCCCACATCTCTCAGGACATCTTCAGTCTTTCAACTACATCGGATGGAGCAGTTGCTCTGAGCATGTAATATGGTCATGGCTGGATGGTTGAAAGCCCAGTGCGTCTCATATCAACACTTAAGGGTACACTGTTGTCTGTTTTTTAAAAAACTGTCGTTTTAAAAGCTCTGCTCATTAGTGGACCAAGTGTGTTATTGGTCATTCATTGTGACTTCCCCTGAGATCAGTCAGGTGATGCTAAATTAGGCTCCAGTCCTCTATTGATCTTCACTGGACCACGTTACTGTTCCTCTAATATGATATGCTCGGTGTGATTTCCACATGGATGCTTTGCAGCTCTGCCTCTGTGGATATTGTAGTTTTTAGAGCCCCTTCACGGAAAATATGCTTTAGCGTCACTCTCAGATTGCTTCTGTTAAAATATTTCAGTGGCCAAATGTCTTTGCAGCCGTGATACAAAATGTTTTAATTCATACTTCTTTGGCTTGTCACTGGCTCCCACCAGCTCATTGGTCCCTGCAGGGCTCTGAGCTGAAGTATTTTTAGTTTTCATGTCTCAGTCAGGTGTTTGTGTTTAAATCTCAGAGGTGAAATAAAGCCAGTCAGACCTGCTGAGGTCAAACAAAAAGAGACGAATGAGGCATCATGGGAAACTAATCTGCTACTGCTCGTCTTCAGAGGGATTAAAAGATTCAGTTATTTCACCGTCAGGCTGAATTTAACTCTGACAACAGCAGCTAGAAACCTCTGATTCCCAAATAATCATCATAAACATGATTATTCTCTACTGCTGCTGTAGATCGTCAGTATGATTATCAATCTGATTATCGGATGCTTTCGCTGTGATGTCACCAGCTGTCAAACTGGATCAACACACTCAGACTGTGTTTCATTTAAAGTTCAACAGAAACAGTCACTGCACCCACTGTCCTTCAACGAGAGGAAAGAAGAGTACGAGCACATCATTCTTATTGCTGCTGATGATTTACGATTGTAAATGAATTTGATGTTTTGGTTCTTTGTGTTATTGAGGTTGTTTGTTCTGAACATCTCAGAGGTTTCAACAGCAGCTTCATCTCTGATCAATAAATCAGATTTGTGTTCAACTTGTCAGCGTGTCATTGGGGTGACGGCTGAGCATGTTCTAATTTTAAATGAAGTTTGGCCACATTTTATAATACCCACAGTCACCATTAACTAGTTGCTTATTAGCATTCATATTATAGCATACTCTCTCAGTAAGAGTCAAAACGCTAATGATATGCATGCTAATTAGCAACTACCTAATGATGAAGATGTTTGCGTAATGTGTGACCAAATTTTGTTTTTCACATGCTTGCTTCTCAAGAAATCCACTTAGTACCTGACAGATTCTCACATAACTTCATACAGATGTCTTTATGTTTTAATCTCAGTGCTGCTTGATTTGGAACTGAAGAGCAGAAAATCAGACAACCAAACTTCATTCATATTCTGAAAGCTTTTATCAGCTGTTTTCTCAGTGAGTGACAAGGCTTGACGCGTTCAAAGCTACAAAATAAACTCGGGTGCGATAAAATCCTGTCAACCAACAGCCACAGCAGGTCACACCATCATATCCTGTCAGTGAGTTGGTTTATTTTCTTATTTATAATCTTGTTAATAAATCATCTGAAGACCCCTCAGATTTATCTGTGACTCTTTGGTGGGTCCTGACCCTCAGGTTGGGAACCATATAACATGAAGTTTGCAATGAAACACAGAAAACAGCAACCAGCCACACAACCTGGCAACTAAACTTCACATGTTCAAAGGGTTTGCAAGGCTGCTTTTGACACTGCAGTCAGTGTTGTAATGATTTAGTAGATGATGGTTCGCAGTGAAACACAGAAAACAGGAAGCAAACAGCAACCAAACTCAAATGAAAGGAGTTCAGATGTTTTGGCTGCTGCTGGAGGAGCAGAAAGAGAAATCAAGCTGGAATAAAAACCCGTTGTTGACCGACTCTGACCTGATGAGAGGAATCTGCTGTGTAAACATCAAACAGCAGCGAGTTTCCCTCTCTGAGTCTCTGAGTCTCTGAGCAGATGTTGGAGCTCCTTCAGAGAATCTCTGAAATCAACAACAACAAACAGCAGGAGGACGAGTGGAGTCGCTTCAAACACAGAGAGGCAGCAGAATCAGCCGCTCTGCCGCTTCAGCACAGACACAAAACATGAAAGCTTTGTTGCTCAGGACTGAAGAACTCACTGTTGTTGGACTGAACCCTAAACGTGACGTCACAAGAAAACGCTCAGCCGGTCAGAAGGTGGCGTCTGGAAAACAAGCGAAACAGACGATGATTCACGGCCACCGAACAGCCAATCAGACGATTCCACTGACTGCCAATGAAACGTAACATGTGTACCATCCCTCCACCTGCTGCTACATCCCTCCACCTGCTGCAGCATCCCTCCACCTGCTGCTACATCTCTCCACCTGCTGGAGCATCCTCCATCCCTCCACCTGCTGCTACATCTCTCCAACTGCTGGAGCATCCTCCATCCCTCCACCTGCTGCAGCATCCCTCCACCTGCTGCTACATCCCTCCACCTGCTGCAGCATCCTCCATCCCTCCACCTGCTGCTGTATCTCTCCACCTGCTGCTGCATCCCCCATCCCTCCACCTGCTGCTACATCCCTCCACCTGCTGCTGCATCCTCCATCCCTCCACCTGCTGCTGCATCCTCCATCCCTCCACCTGCTGTTGCATCCTCCACCTGCTGCAGCATCCCTCCACCTGCTGCTACATCCCTCCACCTGTTGCAGCATCCTCCATCCCTCCACCTGCTGCAGCATCCCTCCACCTGTTGCAGCATCCTCCATCTCTCCACCTGCTGGAGCATCCTCCATCCCTCCACCTGCTGCTACATCTTTCCACCTGCTGGAGCATCCTCCATCCCTCCACCTGCTGCAGCATCCCTCCACCTGCTGCTACATCTCTCCACCTGCTGCAGCATCCTCCATCCCTCCACCTGCTGCTGCATCTCTCCACCTGCTGCTGCATCCCTCCACCTGCTGCTACATCTCTCCACCTGCTGCAGCATCCTTCCACCCCTCCACCTGCTGCAGTATCCTCCATCCCTCCACCTGCTGCAGCATCCCTCCACCTGCTGCCGCATCCTCCATTCCTCCACCTGCTACTGCATCTCTCCACCTGCTGCTGCATCCCTCCACCCCTCCACCTGCCACCTGCTGCTCTTGCCCTCCAGTCCTCCGATTGATTCACCGTCACAAACACAGCACACATATGTAAATTATAACATTACAACACGTTAAATGTGAATTTTAAGAGTAAGTATGCAAGAAATATTCAATATAAATATACATCTAGTGTAAAAACACTGAAATCAGACCATAAACTCTCACACTTGTACATATGGGGAAACCAGGAACTCTAGAGCATGAACCCAAACACAGACTAGAAAATGCAGAGCTGGTGCAGCTCAAAAGACTTGTTGGATGGAGAGACCAGCATGGGTAAAACCAGAGGAGGCAAACAAATGCAACAGAGAGCAGAACACAAAAGTTCAAAGCAAGGCAGCGATGAGACAGACTGAGGGAAAACCCAGAATTAAAAAGGGAAGGCTAACGAGGGACAAGTGAAACAAATCAACAATCACAAAGCTAGGAAACACAGGAAGTAAAGCAAACAATGACACGAGGAGGAAAACTCTTTCAGCATTAAACAGGAAATAGCCAAAACCATGACAGAAAACTGTTTGTGCATATTGATTAACTGAAGGATTCAAATAACAATTCAAAGAGCCGAAAACCTTGTTGCTGCTTGAACTCTCAGCTGTTTGAAATGCTAGCTTAGCATTTGCTTAATGTTAGCTCACTGTTATCTTAGCACAGCTTCAGCAGAGATGGAGAGTGACAGAACAGAAGAGGTGAATGTAAACTAATCAGTTCTTTAAACTACTAATGTACAAGTAGCAGAGGTAGTATTTCTATAACTTCTGTTCTACAACACTGGGTGATGATGGACATTGTAGTACAGTGATGACATGTAATTTACTCAAAGAAGAGGATCTTCGTAAGAAGTTAATGTTCAAAAATCATCTCAATTATCTGAAGAAAACGTCATCATCAATCTGAAAACAGATCTGTTTTTCTTTGATGAAGAAAGTCTTGGTTGTCTCTACAGTCCTGACCACATCCACCAAAGCTGAAGCTGAAGCCGAATGTGAGCATCACCCACAGACATTTGATCTAAAAAGAACAGTTTGAAGTGCTTCTGACAATATTTAGGGCAAGAAAATCAACAGTGTAGATCATGAATGTTGGCTGTTTCCGGCAAATTGATGACAAATCAAAAATGTTTTCAGAGTTGAGAAGCTCCATTCAGTCCTCCGAGGGCAGCTAGCTAACCAGCCGGCCAGGGACCCTCACAGACCTGCTGACCCCCGTCATACAGAACACTGCAGCCAACGAAAGCCAGGCCCACCACTGAAACCGTCATACCACTGTTATTCTGTCAGTATGTTACATTTATTCAATGTATTTTATTGAAACTATGCGGCTGTTGCCAAGAGGGAAATCTTCAGAATCACCAAATAGCATGAACATTAACACAAACAAAAATACCATCAACCATTTTGATAAAAAAGGCTCCCCGTTTGACTGAAGAAGGACAACAACGATAACGTTAAGCTTCCAAAGCAACAGAAACTCCAAGAGGATGAGCTCCATCTCATGTTAACCAGTAAAACAAGTTTCACTGTGGTAATTTTTATGTCAGGCGGTGAGGTAATGGCCCGTTCCCGCCGGAAATACAACATGGTTAGCCTGTGCAGGTAGGTTACAACTTTTGATTAACATTAAAAGAAATGTAAAAGAAACATAAAAGGAAAACACAAAAATAAGTAAGTTTGGGAAAATATACAGAAATAAATAAATACATTGAAAGTAAATAAATATGTAAATAAATAAATAGATAAATCCAAAAGCAAATCTAAATGTAAATATGAATCGATGTCACATGTTATGAATTGATGCCTGCTCTCATTTAACGGCATATTAACGTACTGAGTCATTTCTGTCCTCCCTCATTTCTTATGGAGGCAGTTTCGGTCCTCCATAGCGAAGAACAATAAGAGGCTTCTTAATAAATAAATAAACTTTTATGTGAAACCGTTTAATTAAAGAAGTAGCTGATGGTCCATGCGCGATGTCACACTGAAACCTCTTAAACAACAAAATGCTTTGATCTTCATCAGACCTCATTTCTCCAAAGCGCCTTCACGACCTTAACCTCCATATTTTCAACATGCAACGAACATCATGTTTCTGAGGTGACAAAATGCTCTCACTTGTTGGGAATCAGTAGAACTGGAGATACAAGGTTTCCAGCTCACACTGACCTAATTGTTGAGTCTTAAATCTCTGACGGTTTTCCCTCTTTTTTCCTGGCGTGTCTGATGGTTTGTGGGAAATAATCTCATGTGGACCGAAGCGGACTCCAGACACCAGAAACATGAAAGCAGAGAAATAAAGAGTGAATCATGAAAGCTCTGAGGAGCCGCACGCGCTGCGGGTTTTAAGCCACGAACCGGAACCTCCAGACATCAAACAGGTCAAGGTCAAACACAAAACCACATGTCAGCCCCGGGAGCGCACGTGCCGCCCCCAGTCCAGGTGTGGTGTTGGGAGAGTTGTATGTCCTACCTGTGTGCGGAGCGGCTCCCCGTGTTCAAAGACGCTGAGGAACGGGATCTCCAGAAAGGAAGCCATGAAATCCACCTGTAGCAGCTCCTCGCGGTTCTGCGGGAAGGCGAGCACGGCGGACACTCCCTGCACCACCACGCCCTGACACACGCACCGGAACAGGGACTCCGGGTCCGCGGCGGCCGGCTGCTGAGACACTAGCTCCAGGCTCAGATTGTAGGGCAGAAAGTTGTCCCGCTCTCGTTCCGGATACGGGTCCGGGTCCCGGCTCATCGCAGCTGCAGCGCGGCTCAGCGCCGCCTGGACCTGCACGCGAGCCGCCTTCTGCGCCGGCAGGAGCGCACCGACGCGCACTGTGTGTCCGATCTGAGCCAGGAGGTGGCACGGCTGCGGGTGGAGAAGGCACGGCGGCACGAGGAAGAGCTGCAGAAGGAGGAAGACTTGGTGAGTCCGGAACCAGGAGGAGGAGGAGGTGAAAGCCATCCTGCCGCGCTCTCAGCATCGCTCTGCCGCTCCTCCAGTTTCCCCCCTGCTCCGCCGAAACACCGAGAGGCTGCTGCTGTTGCTGCTGCTGGAGAGAGGAGACGGCTGCGCTTCCCGCTGTTTGGGGTAGACTGAGAGGGGGGAAGAGGAAACAGGAGGTGCACAGGAGATCCTGACAGAAGAGGAGGAGGTGGAAAGAGGAGCAAAGAAAACACGGATTTGGGGAAGGAGACGATGTGTGTGTGGGGGGGGGGGGGGGGGGGGGGGGGGTGAAAGGAGAGGAGGTGCTAGAGGATGGAGATGAGGAGGTTAAGAAGGAGACACAAAAATAAGGCGGTGGAAGAGGAGATGAAAAAGAAATGAAGGTGAAGATGGAAAGAGACAAGGACAAAGTGATGGAGGAGGGGGTGGAGGTGAGGATTAACATGACCAGGACCCCAGTAAACTCCAGTCTGTGTGAGACCAGGACCTGGTCAAGAACAGGACTTTGAGCTGGAGACAGGGTTTCCAGCTCCTGTGTGGAACTTACTGATGTGCTGTTGACTTGTTTTTAATTAATTTTTTCTTTTCAGCTTTGTCTCATTTTGGTTCTATTTCGGAAACATAACTCGTTAAGTTTAGGAAAAGATCATGTTTGCGTAACTCAACATTAACGTATTACAAACATTTATTCTGACACTGACGCCGCGATCTCTCCTCCTGTGAGGAGGGTACTGAGTCAAAGTGTAAGGAGTTGTCATCCCAAAAGGAGGAGATGCAGAGGAGACAGAAAGGAGGTTAAAAAAAAAACAAAAAAACAAAAAGCAAAACCTCAAGGAGGCGCAGTAGAAGAGGAGAGGAAGCGGTGATGAAGTGTTCAGGGTAACAGGGGAAGAGAAAGTAGTAGATAGGAGGACATGAAAGAGATGAGGAGGTGAGGGGGCATTAAAATAAGGAGGTGTAGAGAGGAAGAGGCAAGGGAGAAATAAGTAAAAATGAAGGTCAAACTGGAGAGGAGGTGTGTTAGTGGAGGAGAAGAGGAGGTACAGTGCACCCTCCCTAACCCTAACCCTAACCCTCACTGGGAGGGGGACAAAGTGAGAAAGAAGGACAAAGCAAGAGGTGAGGAGGTGCTACGGTGGACCAGAAGAAGAGCAGGAGGTCCAGAAAGGAGGAGGTGAGGAAGAAGTATAATAAGTGAAGGTCAAGAGGAGACGATGTGTAGAAAGGAGTTCAAATGAGGGGAGGAGAAACTGAGGAGGAGCTGAGGAGAATGAGTAGAGGAGATGGAGGAGGAGTTATTTTCTTGAAAGGAGGGTGCAGAGGAGAGGAGATCAGGGCAGGAGGAGGTGAGGTAGAGGGATGAAAGCAGATAAGATGCAGAGGAGAAAGGGTGGGGGTACATAAATGTAAGGAGGAGTAGAGGAGGTGAGGAGAAGAAATAAGAAGGAGGTGGACAAGAGTTGCCAGAGGCGTTAAAAGAGGAGGGGAGCAAGAGAAGGAGAGGGATATGAGAAGAATAATTCCCAGAGAGGAGGAGGTGAAGCTAGTGGAGGAGGTAAGAGTGAAGAGGAGGTGTAGAACAGCCGAGGAGGAGCTGAGGAGTGTGGAGAGGATGTGGAGGTCAAAGTGGAGAGGAGGTGTTAGAGGAGATGCAGAGGAGGAGGAGGGGAGAGGAGGCAATGGAAACAAGAAAAAAAGACAGCAGATCAGGAGAGGAGGAGAAGAGGTGGAATGAAGGAGCAGAGTTTATGGAGAAAGCAGGAGATGAAGAGGTGTGGCAGGAGATCCAAAAAAGGAGGTAAGGGAGGAAATAAAAAAAGGAAGCGAGTGAGGAGATAAAAAAAAGGAGGTGAGGGAGGAGATTAAAAAAGGAGGTGAGGGAGGAGATTAAAAAAGGAGGTGGGGGAGGAGATAAAAAGGAGGTGAGGGAGGAGATTCATGTGACGATCAATGAAACAACCTTTAAATGTTAGTACTGAGTGCGTGTCCCTCACACTGGGGACTCGCTGTCCTCATGGGGACAAAATGCAGGTCCCCAAAATGTCAATCATTCAGTTTTTTAAGACTGGAGTTAAGGTTTAGGTTAAGGTTAAGGTTAGTCTTAGGTTAGTCTTAGGTTAGTCTTAGGTTAAGGTTAAGGTAACGCTCCAGGAAATGAATTTAAGTTTATGTAATGTCCCCAAAAGTGATGGCAACATGACTCTGTGTGTGTGTGTGTGTGTGTGTGTGTGTGAGAGAGAGAGAGTTGACATGACATGTAAAGCGCTCTGATTGGTTGGCAGACCAGTAAAAATGAATGCAGATGATTTACTGTGTAATTAGTGTCAGTGATGTAATGAAGCGTGTAATTATCAGAGCTGAATGTGAATCAGTTGTACACTGATCACAGTACAAATACTACAACTACCACAGTTTCAGTTCAGAGTACTTCTGATGTTCTGTACAACTCACAGCATTAAAACATAGAATGTTTATTTTTCATGTCAAAGACAATCGGGTCGTCACAAAAACACAGAAATATCACAGGAGTATCACTGTAGTATAAGTACCCCAAGTACACGATAGGAACATGATATTTTACTGCTGCAGAGGATTTTTGGGGAGAATCCAGCTCGTTTTTACTCTGTGAGGTTTTGATTCGTCATCCTGAGAACATCACAGCTGAGAGCTGGGCCACAGTTACATAACACACACACACATATAGACATATGCACACACACACACACACACACAGTAAATATTCCCATATAAATCAAATCTTCTTGAGCAAAAGTGGAACACCAAAAATCAACATTAATTAGAAAAATAAAATCAGCTGTTTGATCCTCAGATGTGACGAGAGAAGAACAAACTGACCTGAAATCAGCTGTCTCTCTCTCTCTCTCTCTCTCTCTCAAACACACACACACACACACACACACACACACACACACACACAGTCTACGAGCTGCTGGTTATTTCACTGATGTGATTTTTCCTCCTGATGTTTCATGTCGACAGAGAGCCTTTCAGATGAACGTGGTCGGGATCGTCACTGCTGTCTGGAACAGCAGGAACGTTCACAGTCTGGAGTGAAGCAGATCAGACTGATTCCTGACTGGGAGCTGGTCTACAGAAACCTCAGAGTCATTTCTGATTCCCAGCTGGGAAATAAAAGGTAACACTTCACTGTGACTCGACTTATCACGAATGACTCAATGAAGCATGACTTAACTGGTTCATTCACTGTGTATAACCAGTATGTGAACATGTGACCCTAACCCCATGCCGCTTCCTTAAACATACTGGTGGTCTTAA
This sequence comes from Chaetodon auriga, assembly GCF_051107435.1. Lineage (NCBI taxonomy): Eukaryota > Metazoa > Chordata > Actinopteri > Chaetodontiformes > Chaetodontidae > Chaetodon > Chaetodon auriga. The sequence continues at coordinate 30,520,869 of NC_135076.1, forward strand.
ACAGCTCTTGGCGTGGTCAAACACACTCCAGCAAACACAGACCACCTGGTTTCTGTCTCAGAAATCTGTAATCTGTCAATGTTCACCCAGTCAGTCTCGTCTCCTGTCACAGAATCCTACAGCTCAAACGAGCTCTTTTTAATGTCCGATCGAAGGCTAACAAATCCTCCGTTAATGATCTGATAACTGAATAGAATTTGCACTTTACAGTTTTAGTTAAGAGCTGAACATCAACAATGTTTCAGTATCAGAACGAGCTTTTTGTGACCATCACTGTGTTTCTGATACCAAACTAATCGTAACAAAGACTAAAAGAGAATTTCAGCTTCAAAGACGATTCCTTGATGACAAGACTGAAGCAAAGCTCTGTAACATAATGAGATCATTTGCATCTCACAGCTGACTGCTCTGTAAACGACATGGTTGAACATTTCAACAACACGTCATCTGCTTTAAATACTGTTGTTCCACTAAAGGTTAAAGAGGATGACTATCAGAATGTCCTCACGTTTAAACAACAGTGTTAATGAGACGAAGACAATCTGTGGAGCAGCTGAAAGAAAATGGAGGAAAACTGGACTCACAGTTCACTGTCATATATACAAAGAAGCCACGACTGACTGTAACAAAGCAACATGTCTAAATTCATCTCTTCAAACAGCCATCTTCCCAATACATTTAAAACAACTGCTGGAAAAGCTTTACTGAAGAAACCAACCTAGACAGTGATGAAGTCATTGACTTCAGGCCAATATCCAACCTTCATTCATCAGAGAGATTCTGGAAAAGATCAATTCAGTGCAAATGAACTGTTTTCTTAAAGAAAATAACATTCTGAAAGAATTTCAGTCAGACTTTAGAACAAACAGCTGAAACTGATCTGACTGAAACCATCAGACTAAACTCTGATGAAAGAAGCTCTCAGTTCTGTCCTGTTGGACCTCAGTTTGATACGATTGATCACGATGTCTGAATCAATGGTCTTGAACAGCTGTTGGTTTTTGTGACTGAGTGTTAAACTGGTTTCAAACAAACATCAAAGGCACAGAGTTGGACGTCAGTCTTGGAGATCATGCGTCTGACAAACATGACGTCTGTTTGAGGTTGCAGGGAGCTGATTGGTCCATTACTTGCTGTCACTCTGCATGCTGCCACTGGGTGGCGTCATTACAGAGCACAAAGCGTGTTTCTATGCAGACGACACACGACTGAACGTCTGTGCTGACGCAGATAATGCTGCAAGCAACAGAATCCATCACTGACCGTCTGTTAATCAATAAATCAATAGATGAGAAAGAATTTCTTCAAGTGAAATGAGACAAACTGAAATCCCTCTAGTCTGTCTGAAACAAAGAGAGAAATGCTGTTTGATAATCCGTGAGATTAACTCTCTGGATTAAATCTGAGTTTTCAGTCTCCAAGTCTCACATCATTTAGGTGGTCAGAAACAGCTGAAGAACGACCATTTCTAAACCAACAAATGCTGAAAAACTGATTCATGCCTTTATTTCACTCGATGACTGTAACGTTCGATTTACTGACCTCCAGAAGAAAAACACTGAGAGACTTCAGCTCATTCCAAACTCTGCAGCTCCACTATGAACCAGAACCCAGAGCAGAGAGCACATGAGTCCAGTTTCAGCTGCTCTGCACTGACTTCCTGTAATGTTCAGGACTGATTTTAAGGTCCTCCTCCTTGTATACAAAGCTCTTAACGGACTAGCACCAAGCTACATTGCTAACTCCCTCATTTTTATTTATTTTATTTATTAGCCTTGAAGAACACTGTGAACATCTGCTGCTGGTTTATTAAAAAACAGGGATGCATACTTTATTGTTATTTGTGCATTGTCATAATTTTTTATGTCCATTCTGTTTTTTCTATTTAAAGCACTCACTTGGTGCTGTGATTTCTTTCTTGTTAAGCACTTTGAGCTGCAATTCCTGTATGAAAGGTGTTGTACAAATAAAGTTTATGATTATGATTATGATTAGTGTTATCATTGTCATGTGATAAACAGTTTATTCATTGAGTATAATCAGTATATAAACATGTGATAAATGGTTTATTTATTGTGGGTAATAACTGTATAATAGTGTTAGTAAAGTTTATCTAAAACCTCCGTAACATTAGAATATTTGACTCACCAACATGTTTCTGTTTTTAACTAAATTGGAATATTAGTGCTTGATTAACTCTGAATATAATTCTGCTAATAAACAGCTTTGATTGAAGGCTCAAACTAAATATGTTTGACTGCAATCATAAATAAATGTTGAAAAGACAGAATGATCTTCAAAAAGATTAGATTTACTCCGTGTCGTGTGTCATCACTGTGAGACGTTCAAAGGACATGATGACAGATCACTTTAAACTGGACAGACAGGAAGTGGACCTTTAGCTCAGAGGACTTTCTGTATCTTTTAGTGGACTTTATAAACCTTCAGACCGACTCCTGTGGCGTCAGGGAGGCAGCCTGTCAGCTATGGAGTGTATGATCCAAACTAAAAGTTTTCATGCACACAAAAGACAGAAACCTCATCCACCAACAAACAATCATTTTCATTAAACAATGCTCTCCTGGACAGGCACTACCCTCCCTCCCTGACTGTAACAGGTCAGTGCAGATGAACACATGAATACTGATGATGTGTTGTCCATGTTGACAGTGGCTGCAGCAGCTGAACTCACAGGGAAACTCCTGCAGTTGAACTTGGTGTCGACGGTGGACGTGCTCTGCTGCAGACTGTACAGACTAAAAACTGATGGTGGCGCTGAAGCTGGCTAACATCCTCACGGACACGTTCAGGGCTCGTGGCACTACAAGTTCATGTGTTCATGTTCACAAACAACAATGTGAACAGGGTCCAGTAACGTGAACGGGGTTCAGGATGTGTGTTTCTCATACAGTCCTCACGGGGGGGGGGGGGGGGGGGGACATATCATGTCCTCCATGACAGACAATGACTCCCACCCCCTCCAAAACACACTCACTGCACTGAGGGGCTCCATCAGTGACAGGATGCTATATCCAAAGTGTGTGAAGGAGCAGTATCGCAGGTCATTCCTCCCTGCAGCTGTCAAAACAACAGCAAAAACTGCTCCAAGCAATCAGTGCAATAGTCAGTGCAATAAGCTGTGCAATAAAACATGTTTATAACAGTCTGTAAATACTACAATTTCTTACAATTTTTTACAATTTCTTTCTTTTTATTTTTATTTAAAATCCTCACTCTTTTGTATATACTGTTTTTGTTTCTAATTTGCATGCACTTCTTATATTAATCTTTACTGATGCTGCTGTATTCTTGAATTTCCCCTCGCGGGACAAATAAAGGAATATTGAATTGAACTGAATTGAATTGAATTGAATTGAGACATACAGAGTGTTGGTGTGTCGGTGACCCTGACTTTTGACTCGAAGCCGACTGAAGCCCAGAAGCATTTAATTTGATGTCAGATGTGAGTTTCACAGTCCAGCTGCTGATTCATTAAAGAGACTAAGGACAGCAAGACACCAGTACACATGCACACAACACACACACAACACACAGGAACACACAAACACACACAAAGCAACACAAAATGCACACACATAAAACACACAGTTGTGTTTCCATCATTACACTGACTGTAACTCAAGTTTTCACCCGAAAATTTAATGATTTACGTTATGGGGACTTGCACACACACACACACACACACACACACACACACACACACAGGCTTGTAGCGTGATGCTCAGCCGGGTGGAAACGAGCTCCAGAAGTAAATCCCTGACGAGCAGCTGGAATTAAAAAGATAATTAACATTCAACACAGAGAACCAAAACACAGAAACAAGTGACGAGAAGACAAAGCAGAAGACAAAAAGGACGAGGCAGAGTCAGTCAACAGAGTCGGACTGTCTGATATCAGCAGGGACGTTATTCCAGAGAAAGCGGGCAAGATAGGAAAAGACCCTGTGAGGGCAGACAGGCAGAGAGTGTGACGATCAGACCAATATGAAGGGATGGAACCCTTTACCCTCCTGTCAGTTATCAGAAGTCCCTAAAGGTTTGATCTGACATGGATAGGAAGTCAATGAAGTCCAAAATGATGTAATATGATCAAATTCAAATCTCCTCCACCATCATGAAAAGCTTCAAGCCTCCGTTTGCACATGGATCAACTGATGATGCCGCCACCCTCGCCCTCTACCAGCCACCTCCCACCAGTGCAGTCCATGGACTCAGTGCAGCTTTCAGGACCACCGCGCCCCCCGAGAGAGACCTAGAGGCCCTATGTGACCGAATCCTGAACTTCCTGTTGGGCAGACCCCAGGCAGCATCACACCCTCCACCCTGACTCTGCTGGACATCCTGGTCACTCATGACCACCTCCCACAGCTCCAACACCATCATCAGAGACATCATGAGACTGCACAGAGGGGAGGTCAGAGCCCAGACGTCTCGTTTCCAGGACAACAGCCAAACAAAGAGCTGATTGCAGACTACAGGAAGTGACAGGGAGACGTCCCATCACCATCAGTGGGACTACAGTGGAGAGTCAGCCGCTTCACGTTCCTTTTGTCCACATCAGCGAGAACCTGACCCGGTTGCACCACGACAACACCATCATAAAGACAACAGCTCTTCTTCCTCCACAGGCCGAGAAACTCGACATGGACTCCAGGATACTCAACAATGTCTACAGGTTCACCACTGTCCAAATCCTGACTGGATGCATCACCACCTGGTGTCTCAGTTGCACCAACCACAAGTTTCTGCAGAGGGCGGGGAAAGCGGCGCAACACATCACCAGGATGGAGCCACCATTCATGGAGGACCACACATAAACACCAGCAAGACAAAGGAGATGGTGATAGACTTCTGCAGGAAGGTACCACAGGCTACATCGAGGGCTTGGACATTGAGATTGTGAATGAGTACAAATACCTAAGTGCTCTGTCCTGGACTGCCATCTGGACACCATTGAGGAGGTGGGTGAGAGGAGATGGTGGAGGCCTTAAGCAGTTCCTTCAGCAACAGACTGCTGCATCCACTGTGTGCGAAGGAATGCTACCGCAGATCCTTCATTCCAACTCCAGCATCATTTAATGTAGCTCTGTGTTGATGTTGTTTCACATCACAACATCGCAAATCTCCTTTATACACTACTAAGTTATTTATGTTCAACATTTACTCATATACATTACGTCTGTGCAAGTACAGAATATGTACAATATAACTACCAAAACACTGTATGTTATTATCCATATCCTATGTGGAATTCCAAAATTATCCATTGTGAAACTGAACCATTCGTCACAAGGCAATATTATTTTTATACTGTTTTTGTATGTAATGTACATATATAGTTGATTTTACTTTGTATCCTTTTTATTCGTCCTGTCTGTAACAATTACATTTCCCTGGTTTGGGATCAACAAAGTTTTATCTTATCTTATTTGAAATCACCTGCCATACTTCTCTACTCATTCTCTAATACTCTAGTTCTGCTGCATATCTCGATTTAACCAAAATCTTCTATGCAGTATGCAGTATGTAAACAACAGCAAAATCTCCAGTATGTATCAAACCGGTCTATCTCACCTACTGTGTCCCATGAAGCAAAATGCTGGAGCGGTCACAACGACCAAGCTTTCTTTACAATGTTCATCTGTTATTTCATGACTAAATTCACTTCTAACAATGTTTATCAACAGTGTAGACCTTGAATATTTTAGGAAAATTTTAGGAAAATTGATACAGTGATCCAAAGTTTTCCGAGTGGAGATGCTCCAGAAGTGCCTGCAGGGGTAGCTAGCTAGCCACTCAGTCAGTCCAGCTCACAGACCTGCTGACCCCTCAGTCACACAAAGCACTGCACCTACAAAAGAGGAGGAAAACCAGGACCACCACTGAAAGAGTTTCAACCTTCATGCCGTTGTTATTCTGTTAGTATGTTACATTGAAATATTGAAATAATGCAGCTGTTGCAGAAAGGAAAATGATCACAATAAGAGCAAACCAGTATGATCATTAACACCAACAAAAACACCATCAATCAACCAGTTTGATGAAAAGGCAGCCAGTTTAATGCTTCTGAAGCAACAGAAACTCCAGGAGAACGAGCTGCAGCTTACCTTACACCAGCAGTGAAGGAATGAGACAAAACGCAGGTGGATTTATTACAGCTCTCAGGTAAGTCATAAAAATCCACATTTATAAATTCTCTTTTTTTTAGAGCAGAAGGTGAAGCTGCACAGTGGTGGTGGTTTGCCATTAGTGATTGTTTACTTTCATTCTCCAAAAAAGAAACTAGCTCAGCCCTCATGACAATACCGGGACATTTAATTTGGGTAACACGGGTGAAGTGAAGGCCTCATTTATAAAATAAATTTATGATCAATTTTGATCTTAAGTATGGTATAAGTAGAAAACCGTATGTAAGTAGGTGTGTATAAAACCTTACTTTGATGGGAAATTGATCGTTCAGCATAGTCTACACTTGATGTAAGTGATTCTCCTGCTGGTTATGTAGGGGTATTGCAGTTTGGGATACATATGTGTCCAAGTCTATGTTGAGGTTTGCATGAGCTTTATCAACAATGTGATCACAATGATCGATTAAAGGCGTGAGCAGTCAGTAGACCTACAGTCATTACTTTTAGAGTTTCATCTTTAAAGCTGGTTATCACATAACTACATCTTGTAGTTTAAGGTCAGACTATTCTTTTTACTATCAGCCTCAAGTCAGTCTGTCTACTCAACCATGTTTCCATTGTAGTGGCAACACACTATTTATTCATGCATTAATTTATTATTCCACCAAATAATACTTATTGCCTGACTTCGATCTTCGCCGTCATCTCGTATTCCAGAAATCTTTCTTTTGTCTTTTGGTCAATGGCTGTTCCTCACTAAACTCTCATTTGTGCTGGCATTGTATAAGAGGAAATTGCAAGGCAGGTGCCATCATTTGAAGTTGATTTGAGATTTATAGCTCACAGGTGTGTAAGTTACAAATGTGAATTGAGTGAAAACACACCATTGGAAATTATTAGATGAACATTTTTATAAGAGGCCGCGGGTCGTTCAGACTGAACTAATTAGATGTGACTCTGAATGTAAACAGACTTGTGACCGATGATGTTTCATAAAAACAGACCTGAGGAGTCACACTAATTTTTCACTGCTGATCTAAGAACACCTTTAACTTGACTAGAACACAAATAAATTCACTGAAACGTTTTCTGTCTAATCTGTTGATTAAAGCTCCTCTGATTGCATTCTGGCATTTCAAGACCTTTCTGTATCTGATCTTCCTCTTCCTGTGGAGTCATCCTCACCTGACTGCAGGCAGATCTGCACTGACCCAACATGCCTCCTCCTCTTCATCTCTGGTTTCATGCTCCCGTGCTGTGGTGGCTTTGGGCAGAATTAGGAAAACAGTCCAGTGACATTTCAGGAAAGACATTGAATCTCTCATCTGTTCAGGCTGCTGCAACACTTTGAATTCAGACTCACAGACAGAAACTGAAACTACAAATACAATGATAACAAATATTATTACAATGAGAAGAAGAAGGTCTTCAAACAATGAAAACAGACAGTTCAGTTCAGCCTAAACTGGGGTTCAGGCTGACTAAAGATATAATTTAAAAACTAAGAGGTTGTATTCAAGTCTGAGATCTACTTTAATATAACAATGAGAGAAAACCTACTTTAGTAAAGAGCATACACATAGAATGGGACTACCAATATTTCGATGGACTTCAAATAATGTTGTCATTTGAAGTCCATACAGAGTTACAGGTGAGATCCTGTGCAGTTCTGGCAGGTTTGTGTGTGATAAAGAGTGACAGAGTGAGACCTAACCTCATTATCTGTAACCTGCTGTACCAAACATGTTAGCTGCAGCACCGACAGTCTGAACAGTTTCTATCTAGCTATCTGTCAACTGATATTATCTTTAAATTTCAGGCATCTGGTGAGGACTAATGTGTGACTATGCCACAGATGAGTCATTTTATTAAACAGCTTCAGCACTGTTGGCAGAAATGCAGTGAAAGTGAATGAAAATATCAGATCCTTTTGGTCAGTGACAGCTGTTCTGGAATCTGTCCAAACATTTATCACCTCTGACATTAATATGATGCAAGATTAATATAACAGCTGTTGACAGTTTGAAGCAAGTGGGAATGGACTAGACGGGGCCAGCAAGAGCTCTATGAACACCAGTTCCAGCTGCCCAGCGCTGGCTCCGAGAACATGTCGTGATGTTCCATCCAATCCTGCTGCCTTCCTGGTGTTCACCCTCCTGAAATTCCTCCTCACGTCATGCTCTCTGAGACAGGCTGCAGTCCTCTCCCTGGTGGAGGGTCCCACTCCGGATGCCATGTCTTGACGGCTGATGGTGGTGTTAGGCTCAAAGCCTGGATACACGGCGCTGAGCTCTTTGGCCAAAGAGACATCCACGGTCACACTAGAGGTGTCGTTTAGTTCAGCAGACCTCCTCCTGACGGGACTGATGTCATACTAATAACAGTAATACTAGTTAAGCTTTCAGTGAAGTTACTCTTAAGTGGTTTCCAGCAGACAGATAGGTGTACTTTCCTAAGTCTTCCTCCGTTGGGGTCTACAGGTCAGAGGTTACATTATCCTTTGCTTTAAACAGAGTTTTGCAGAGAAGAGTTAAAGAGTTAATATTTAATAATTGGATTTCTCAGAGGTAACTTTTGTCTTTAATGTGATTTATTTGGTCTTCTATAGACCAGATTCATTCAGAATAAAAGATGAGCCACAAACGTTTAACACCACGGCATTTGGCCTCTCTGCCGACTGGTTTAGTAATCAGAGTAATCTGATCACTCGAACACAGGAGTCAGGTTCATGTCAGTTGCTCAGTAGGGTGCGCCAGAAGGTTAATATGAATAAATAAATAAAGCTGTGGTTATTTAGGGATAACCTGGCTATTAGTTGAGGGCAGTTTGTGGTTTGTTGGTGTAGGCTTGTGGGCAGATGGGGTAATTCTGGTCCGTTAGCGGTGAGTTATAGTTACTGATGGCAACAAACTGTCTGAGCCAGGCAGCATCATCGAACATAGCAGACAGTAAGTACTACAAAAACAAAAGACCTTTATTTCCAACAACAATAATCAGTGTGTGAGAGACTTGTGTTTGTGTGGCTTTGTGTAATTGTGTGTGTGTTTCTCAGTGTGTAGCTGTGTACATGTATGCTTATGTAGGTTTGGTGAGCAGCTGGGTGGAGAACTCGTACAGATCTTTGTTCACTTTCTTCAGAGTCTGAACTTCTTCTTCGAGCTCTGCAACTCGAACCTTCGTGTTCTCACCGTCACCAAATACCGACTGAAACATAAACACACAAACACAAAACAGATTATCGTACATATATCACAGAAATGACCACTATCAGACTGGTTAAACTGGTCCCAGTCTGTCTGCTGGTCCTCCTGCTTCTGTTTCTTCTCACCCTGAGCCCTTCAGCCTGTCATGTATTTTTAATGGCAGCACAGTAATGGACTGCAGGAGGATTTTCCTGCTGAGGTCAGTTATTATTCTTCATATTTCACCTCTAGAACTGCATCAGTCACATATTATTACTCTTCATATTATATCAGTCATATTTCATTTTCTGGGGATAAATTTGCAGTGTAAATCTATTATTTTTTTTATTATTATTTCTATTATTCATTTATTACTCTTCAAATTCAGAAGTGACTCCCATTTAAAACAAATTTAATTTAAATTTCAAGGACTGCCTTTTTGCAAAATCAGGCACATTCTGTCACAAAACGATGCAGAAAAACATGTGCAGGCTGGATTATTGCAACGCCGCATTATCAGGGTGCCCCAATAAGTTTCTGAGGACTCTCCATCTAATCCAAAACACTGCGTTATGTGTTCGGACAAAAACTAGGAAAATTTATCATATTTGTCCCACATTAGCAGCCCTGCACTGACTCCCTGTAAAATTCAGAATAGAATTTAAGATTTCACCTACGAAGCCCTAAAGCAGGGGTGGCCACGTCACCATGAAGCATAAAACGGAGATGAAGAAGTCTCAGGTGAGCACACCTTTGACCAGAATGTCCGACAGGACAACACGAGAAAAGTGAGAAATAAATTCGCTGGAGTTTTTTTCCTCCTGATGTTCACAAGGCTCCAGGTAATACAGCACAACTGAATTTATAAGAAAGCCAGACAAAACAATGCGCACACACTGAGGCAGCGTTTTGAAACATCGTATGGAGAAGGACATGATGAACACCATCCGTCAGCATCAGGATGCATTTCAAAGCACGAAACCATCTCCTGACGGATAACTTCACTTTACAGATCACTCAAACTGTGCAGTCAAAGGGGCAAAAAGAAAAGAAGAAAACAAATAGGTGCAAAGATCCAGTCAATAAATAAATGAATAAAAGCAGAATCAGATGATTCACAGCAGCAACAGAGATGGTAACTAGCACCAAACGACGTGGAAGAATAACATCTGCCTTCCTGCTTGAACACTGAAAGCTGAACACTGAAAGCTGCCGTGTTGTCAGATGCAGGTGATTGTTCCTGTTGGTCAGCAGGAACTTCATTACAGGTGACATGATGTCTACAACATGGACGTTAACGTCAGTATACGTCAGTATGTCCTGCAGTTGAAGTGCAAACGGCAGTTAAACCCTCCACAGCATTTGAACTGACTGATTGTAACGATCGGGTTTAATCTTACATGAGACATAATGCCTCATTACAAATGACTGTGACACGAGCGTCTGTTCATTTAGCTGAAATCACAGCAGGATGGTGCATGAAGCTGAGGGTCGTCAGCAGGTTTGACCAGTTTTCATTTACAGAGTGAACAAATGTGTTAAACTGTTCACATCAGAAAAGCATTAAAACGTTTGTTACTGCTGAAGTTCATGTCGATATATACGAATAGAAATAATCATTTGGAGAGTTTCGTCAACAGCTCGGCTAAAAACTCCCAACGAGTGCCGAGCTCTCACACCTGAGCACGTCTTTGTCCTGCAACATTTCCAAGTGTCATGCAGTCACACCTCCAGCACCAATCAGACATGATCACTACCCATCATGCAATGCATTTAGCGAAATGGTGGTCAAACCTGCGCTGTTGTGTCAGACCAGCTCAAACAAGCTTATGGGGTAACACCTGGTGGACTTCTGAAGCCCCACCCTGCTCACCTTGTCAGTTACAGCGTTCATCAAAGAGTTCAGCCTCTCAGCTTTCTGTAGGTATGTCTCCTCTTCCTCCTAAAAACACAGGGAGATCATTTCAAAATAAAGTAATCTAAGGTCTTCAGTTCCTGATTCCAAAGAACATTTTTGCTAATATGACTTAAAAATGAAAGGGAAAAAAAAGTCCAATTATAACATGAAAGAAACATTTTGACTCCAATTTCAAAACACAAGAATGATTGTTTTATTTTGGAGGGAGACTTTCAAGTATATTTTCCAAATGAAACAAACAGCTGTTAGTTCTTGGTTTGTCCTGATGGTAACGCTACAGGGAAACTAATTTATTAACGTCTGAGGGGTTCAAGTTTGATTAATGTAAATTTTATTAATGATAGTTTTGCCGACGCCATTTCACATCACAACATCACAAACTTTGCATCTTCAACATTGACATGTGCTAATATCCACTATATCTGTGCAACATCATGTATTTTTACTGTGCTCCAACGCTTCACCTGCGGACTCACCTGTGCATAGAGTCCGAGCCGAACGCACACCTCTCCTGACTCTCCACTGTCGCCTTCGGAGGCGTGCAGGTGCCGGCTGAAACGTGGCAGCGGGATGGCAGGCCGACTATCAGGCAGGAACATGTTAGCCGGAGCTGCCATGATGAGGGCGTTGGTCACTGGACCTGAACGCACAGACACGAAGTCAGAGGTTGAACACAACAGCAGATTTATTCAAGAACTTCACTTAACACCTTCCCTTTCATTGACAGCCTATCGCTGAAAAATGGCAGCACCCATGAAGAGGTACACGGCTTGGCGTGATGAGGCAGCAAACAGGTCTGGTGGGACGCAGATATAACTAACAAATAAATGATATATTACTATAGATTAAACAGTGTAAAATCATTAAATTGAGCTCAACTTTTAGCAGCTGCAAAATTAAAGTGATGGACACATGAATGCTTAATAACTAGAATCCAATAATCCATCAATAAAACCAGAATCAATAATTTCCAATCAATCTGTGTTCACTGACAGCAGTTTCCAGAAGTGTCTCTGAGTCCATGTGTTCATCTCCTTCATCCAGTCATGTGTTCACAAGTGGTGAACCTCACTCCATCCTCTATGATCGACTGAGCCTTTCCAGGATGCCCCTTTCATACCCAATCATGATCCTCTCACCTGTTACCAATGAGCCTGTTTACCTGTGGAATGTTCCAAACAGGTGTTTTTTTGGAGCACAACTTTCCCAGTCTTTAGTTGCTCAGCTCAGAAAAGTTTACGGGCTCAGATGTGTTTGATGATCGACAGCAGAGAGCAAGTTTCTGTCAGGTTAATGACGTCTGTGAAGAATCACAGCAACACTCAGTCTGATCACCAGAGCTGCAACTAATAACCATTTTCATTTTTGATGTGGTCATTATTCTTTGGGTTAATCAATTGTGCATTTAGTGCATCAAATATCAAAAAACAGTGAAGAGGTCCATCTCAACTCAAATTATCTAAAGTGATCAGCTTCCTGTTGATGGAATAACTGAGTCATTGACTTATTTCAGCTGTACAGTGACCTGAAGGACTCACCCGATTAACAAACATCAGGTACAGATTGAAGAAATCTCTTCTGATGTTTCTGCCGAACAGTAAATCTCCTGTTTAATTTCCTGCAGCTGGACATAAACAGCCCAGTAAGCTGTCAGCTGACCTGTGACATCAGCTGAATGAGGATGAGGACAGAGCCTGAAGGCAGTGAAGAGCGGATCAAAGCAAGGAAGAATTTCTTCATTTGTAACCTGAAATAACCTCAAAGCTGCAGCAGAGAGTGAGAAACACAACGCTTCAGTTCTGAGGGATTCGCCGCTCACAGGCCTCATTATTGGATATGAAACATTCATTTGACTCAAATGTTACCGTAAAAATATATTCTCTTTGTTTTCACACAAATGAATTCATGTTAATCAAACCACATCATGACAGTCAGGTAAGAAAATTCTGTCCTCTCATTGGTCAGATGTGCCTGAAAAGGAAGCACAGGCAGAAGCACCAAACATCCAAGTGAGTCCAGTAGTTCATATATTTTCTGATTTTACACTTTGACCATGCCAATTCATGTGTTCAGGGGGCGTTTTAGTGATTGGAGCCCTGAAGTAAAAACCAGTGTGGGCCCCCCTCTCCATTTTACTTCACCCAATCATAGCTAGTGAACAAAATTAACTACGGGGGGGCTCTTTTCAGTTTTAAAGGCCTAAGAACTACCGAACAGTCCAAATGAGAATTCGGTGATGAAGAGTCGCTCAGCTCAAGGAGCAGATCAATGATTATTCATCCACAGCCGATGTTTTCACTGACTGTGTTATTCCACAGCTGAGGGCACTCAATCACACTGTCATACCATTGTTATGTACCCGGACACGCTCAATGTATCTGGTTATATATGATGCTACTGTTGAATAAAAGAACTCCTTCAGGCTGAAACTGCATGAAAAGTCAATCCGAGTGCAACATGGTGGTGTGAACATCATCACACCACCAAGCCCTGACGTCCAAACCACCAAGAAATTTGAAAACTTCTTTTGTACAGACAGATGCTGCAGTCTACACATTCAGCAGATTATCAATTAGAAATATGCCACAGAACTCTTCTGTACAGCCTCAGCAGAACCAATCAGAAGAGACAAAACTCAATTCAAAATACACAAAAGACTCAGCCCTTCAGTCCCAGTAAAACCAGTTCACTCAACCCCTGTCCCAATAAAACCAGTTCACCCGTTCACCTGACATTACACCTTGAATTATTATCATTATTATTATGTTTGGCTGCTTTGCTTAAAAAAAATAAATAAAAAAAATATATATATATATATATATATATGGCAAACTTTCTTGACACTTTCCTTCTTTCTCTTTTCTCAAATCCATTTTGAAAAAACTTCATTTTGGTGCTAACCTGAATTTCTCCATCATTTGACACACATGCAGCAAGCGAAGGTCAGAGGTCAAGATGGAACAGTTTGGTTTGGTTTCTGCCTGTTTGGTAAAAGCAGTGATGCGATAAACATCCTGAATGTTTCCACTCGCTAAAGCTGTTTCTGTTTTTAAAGTTCAGTTCTTGCTATTATCAGTTTACATCAGAACAAGTCAAAGTCTCTCTGTGTCTTCATGTGTTTGAGTTTGGCATCTGAGCAGAAAACCTTGACTTTAATAATCTGCTCTGAAGTCCATCTTGGGTCATACGTCAGTCTTCGTGACCTCACTTCCTGTCCTCCTTTATTGTGTTCATGTTTCACGATAAACTTCATGTTTTCAGCCTCTGGGTTAAGAATAACTCTCCTCTGAACGCTGCAGCAATCCTTCATTTTATTCTTTTATGGGGCTCTTCAACTTTTGAACCAGACAACTGATCTCTGATTGGTACATTACTGTCAGTCTTCAGCAAACACACTGTAAATCACCTGGAGGCTTTCTGAGCTCTGAGTAGACAGGTGGAATGGACTCGTTCTTGACTTTGACAGGCAGACAGCCACCTGGATCACACGCAACTTCCTCTGATTGAGCAGCACCAGGTGTTTCCTTTAAAATGACGCACTTCAAAAACGGACACTTTACGTTCATTGCTGTCAAGCTGCTCTGAGGAAAAAAAAAAACATTCAATTCAATATTCCTTTATTAGTCATGCCAGGGGAAATTCCAGAACCCTAACCCTAACATCCGAATTTCTTCATGTTTTTCACTCTGGAGTTTGACAGCTTGAGTCATTTGTTCAAACAACTAAAATAACTAAACTCTCTGTTATTAAAGATCTGGAAGTTTCTTTACTGGAAAAATCCTGAATATAATCCAGGCAGTGATTACAAGCCCCTCACTACTGGTTTCCTTTAAACATTACTACCTTCTTTCTTTACCATACCCAGAGTAAACTTTATCTTAGAGGAGTGAGATGATAAAGTTTTGTATTTTCTACAGTATTTGCTGAAAATACCATCAATGAAACTGCATCTTCAAATGTTGACACTCGTCCATCAGATGCTGCTCTCGTTAACTTCCTGTGACTTCCATGTCATGAAATGTGAACGATCCTCTGGGTTTTCAGCACTATTTCTGCATCCTAGAAACTGACAGAAACATCCATCTGTAAACTGATGATTCTTCATCTTCAGTCAATGCTGTAGTTGGTATTCAGCTTGGAGGAGGAAGAGACGAGCTGAAGGCCAAGTGAAAAACTGACCATCAAACGTGTGACAGGAGATCAAACTGAAGACACCAAAAAAGAAAGCCACAAAAAAATGAACAGTTTCAATTTGAACTGTAAAAGAAAAAACTTGAGACTTTAAAACTACATTTAGAAATAGATTTTATTTACTTTAATCTTCATCATACCTCTTCATCAGACCTGTCAGTGTGCCCTATCACCACACAGAGACATCCTGATCAGTGGAGGTTTACTTCACATATTGACACAAATCAAACCCACGATGAAGACCTAACATTAAACAGCACTGTTCTCTGTATAACCGGCATGACTGCTCAAACATCACAAACTGGACATGTCCTTCATTAAATTCTTTAAGTTCTGTTAAAGGTACAGTAAAATATTAATGCTGCTCTACTTCTGATTTGTCAGTTAAAATACTGAAGCAACCCAGAGTCTCTCTGTCTGACTTCATGTTCTCTAAAGAAAAATTCTGCAAGTTTGAGGACCAGTTTTCTTGTCAACCAGTTCGGGTCAGGTGGTCATCATTGATATCACTGTGATGTCAGTAGTAATACATCTGAGACTGTGGTGGCTGAGAGGGAGCTGATCCTGGAGGTGAAGCTCTGGATTCACCTGCAGATTTTTGTGCCAGTCCTCAGCTGTGGTGGTATGTGCGGTACATATTATTTGCAGTGAATATTACAGTACGCAAACAATAGACAATACTCTGACATAAATATCCCACAACGCAATGCGGTATTGACAGCAACGATGCTCAAACACATGATCACAATGAACTAATCTTAACCATTAAATTTCCCAAAAGCTGGAGGTTACATTACAACCACTGGAGTTATGTTAGTTGTTAACCTTATTTGGTGACAAAGATGGCAGCAAGATCCAACAGTTCATTTGTGGCTCCGATTTCGTCTTATATATCTTCTTAATGCATATCAAGATGTATGACATGATTGTCATTATTAGATTATTAGATATGGGATTAGGGAAATGCTGGGTGAGGTGAGGTTGGTTGGCACGGGTTACTACGTTGATGCCTCTTGGAAAGAGCCCCACCTGTTGTCACCTGTTGTCAGGTGTATGTTGCATTCATGTCACGTGAATCCTCATTCTTTTGCTGGTCATGTAACACCGATCAAACCTCTCGACTGAAAGATTTGGGGTTCGACTTCAGAGAAATAATTTCCATGTTCCACTGAGACAAACTGTTTTTACTTCAGCATGTCTGTGACAGACCCATGAATGCTTCACCAAGACGTAATTGATCTTTGACCAGTGTGTGATCTGAGTGCTGTCGATGTTGTCCAATGTAAACGTATTCTTCCCTCTCCTTGCTGTTGTTTCTAAAATTTCAACATTTTTAACTTGAATTGTATCCACGAGAACATGTTCAACCTGTTTCAATGAGTCTTTCGCTCACAGGCTTTAAGTCTTCACAAACACGGAAACAACATGATGTGTTGTGACGTTCAGAAGATTAGATGTGAATGAAAGTGTAGCAACCATTAAAAGCAGAAACCTGTTTAAACCAAACAAAGGAAGCTGTAGCAGCAGAAGCTTTGGTCTTCTCAGCCTCCACTTCAATCTCTGCAGAAAAACATTTCCATTCTTTCACCCGAAACAACTCCCGATTTCCAGCTTATCAGAAGGAAGCCACAAAGACAGAATGGGTCTCTGCTCTGCCTTCAATCAGTAAATCAGCAGCCAAGCTGACGAGGCGACGCTCTGCCAGACCCATTTCACGCCAACAAAAGCTCCAAACCACAGCGAGGAAATGTGGGAGTCGATTTACTGATGCTCAGAGAGCAACAACCTTCAATCCTCATAGAAAACACTCAAATCTCTCCACAAAACAAACTGATTCTAGTGTATTTTCTACTGGAGGAGGTTTTCCTGCCTGCAGCTTCGAGCCTTGGCATGCTGTCACTTCAACTTCCTGTCTGGGGACCTTTCAAATTAATTTCCCTCAGATTACCTTGAGGATCAATTTAAGACAACAAGCCACTTGAGGACAGGAAGATATTTGCAGTAATAACTAAAGGACCTGCGTCACGCTTGTTGACGGGCGCAGTTACAAAAGCGATAATTAAAACAGGAAGCTGCTAATTTACATACTGAAGGAAATGGGTCAGATTAGTATTAAGCAGGTGGACAGAGCAGAATCAAACACATCACTCAAGGACACACCTTAACAGGTGTGTCCTTTCAGACACACATTGTTTCTTGACCTGTCCTTTCAAAGTGCTTTTTGGTCTTTGAGCTGTAACAGTGAGTAGTTTAACTATTCCTGTCCTGCCAGAGATCTGCTGTGTACAGTCAGTGTGTAAATGTGATATGATCAAAGATTGGTCTGATAGTTGGTTCCATTTTGGACTGAGCTCACTGTCAGCAACATTCCTGGGATCACCAAACTCTGAAGTAAACAAACAAACAAACAAAAAAATCTCACACAAACAAAAAAAATCTCACATTCAACAGTTTCTGCTTGTTTTATCTTAGTGAATGTTTTCAGGTAGCAGCATTTTTTCTTAAATATCACCGGCAACAGACTGTATCAGCTGCAGATAATAAACATTAATTCTTAGCGTTTTAGCTCCAACACTGTGAACAACCCCCGCGCCTCCCCCAGAATCAGATCAGCTGAGTCAGTGTCATAATTTAAAAACCTTTTAGAGACCCTCCTGTATCAACTGGCATCTATATAACCTTCTTATAATTCTTATCTCGTCTCATCCTCATCGCCCTGGTGGATGGTGTTGCGGAAATTGTTTAGAAACATTCAAAAACACATCAAATAATGCACAAACACACTGATGGTTGTAAGTTAAAAATGTTACTATTACAGCTACAATAAGGATGCGCACCTTCGCAAAAACTAAGGTCAGGAAAGGTCAATCACAGGCAGCAGTCTCCCAATGTTTTCTTTACAAAATACAATTTTTATTGTCTTATTCTAGACAAAGAACTTTCTTCTGATTTGCTGACGTTCCAAAGTTACCCAACGTTTGACCAACTGGTAAGGAGCCATAAGGTATGCACTGAGTGACCATAACTTCACTGGCCTATTAATTACTCCACCTCAAAATCTGGCCAATTACCATAACGTCATGTTCTGAACATGCAACGATTCCACTGTTTCATGTTCCTTAACACACGAACATACACACAGAGGACATACACGCTGACAAACCTGGTTTATTCTGCACAGAACATCTGTTTTTCATGTGGCCTCTTGTCCAGGTCACTGTCACACAGAAGACCTAAGTAGAGTGGTAACTAATGATTTTAATTTCACAATGGCAGCTGATTCTTCTCAAGAATCTCATGGTACATGGCTTCATGCATCTTATCTTCAATAATTTGTATGCTTCCAGTACCATGAGAAGAGAAATAACACCACAGCAAGATGGTCCCACCTCTGAACTTCACCATAGCAATGGTATTTTCTGAACATATACAGAACCATTTCTCCTCCAAACATGAGGCATCGCAAAGGTTTGATTTTAGTCTCATCTGACCAGACTACATTCTCGCAATATTCTACAGGCTTCTCCACATGTAACCCTTTTTCAAAGAGTGGAAAAACAAGCCTAGGAACATACGCTAATCCAGGTGATTCTAATTAGCAAAGATAGAAGAACTAATCAATCAGCTGGTGTAGTGCTTTTTCTTATTGTGTTCAATACCTTTTTCCTGTGTCATTCCACTTTATTGCACATACCTTTTTTTATGGATTAGACATCATGATTTCTTTATCTGTGCAGTTTTATTGAGTTAATACCAATGTCTGATATCAATGTCATGCGAATAACTTGAGTGCAAATATGTTCACTTAAAAAAAATATCAATCTATTTCACATTTATTTACCTCACTGTACATGTCTTTCGTGGACTTGGAGAAGGCTGACGAGCATGTCCCTATCCAGTCCTTGTATAATCAGAGCTAGAGTTGCATCTTCAGTGTATGTTGGACGCCGCCAAGGTTTCCGCTCGTGTTGTGATATTCACGGACAGGATCTAAAGGCACAGCTGTGGTTGGCAGTGATTGGTTTGGGCCTCAGAACCTCTGAATTGGGTCTCTGCTTTCATCAGACCATAACCTTCAGAATGCACTGGTGTGTGTGAAGTGTGAAGCAGCTGGGACGAGAGTCAGCACCTCCCTGTCTGAGACAATGGTTCCCTGCCGGAAAATGGTGGACTGCTCCCTTTGGGTTGGGGTGAGATTGCCCTGCCTGAACAGAGGGTCCAAGCTTTTTGGGGGAGTTTTTACTTCACCAAATCAAAGGTCTAAGGATAGAGGGTGTCATATGACATACACAGACTGTGAAGCCCCTTGTGGCAATGTTGTGCACAGGTTCATTCTCAAACATTCTATACTTTTTTTTCTTTCAATAAGTCTAATGTCTTCAAGCATCTGACCTCTTACAGAATCTCTCAGTCTGACCTCTGAACAGGTCTGGACTGCAGCTCTAATAAGCTTTGATTAAGAAGTTAAGAGAGATTAAAAGACACTGGTACTGAAAGTACAACCAGAAATGTGTCACATCAATTAGGACTGATTTCCTGCTCTGAGTCATGTGATAAAAGCAGAGCCAGGACATTTCAGGACAAACTGACTGACAGTTGTTTTATAAACTTCTCTGTGTTTAGTGAAATGGAATCATCCACACATTAAAGACTGGGTTTCCAGGAGCTGCAAGGTCAAACTCTGCAGCTGTTCTGCTGAAGTGTCCTTGAGCAGGACTCTGACCCCCCCACCTGCTGCCTTATTAACAGTCTCAGAGGATGAAGGTGACAGACTCAAATGGAAATGTGAAGAGACACAAACAAGGATGAAGGCTGAGGACATGCCCCCTGTGTTAACATCAGAACAGGTCAATGAAACGATGTTCTGGTTGCCATGATGACATCCATGAATAATTCAGACAAACAGAGACGAGGTGATAAATGAGGACAGTCAGATATTGTCCCTGTGTGATGTCACAAAAAAACCTCAAGATACTTCCTGTTACTGTAACATATGATAGAGTTACGTCAGTTCAACTTCTATACTGGTTAAATGTATGAATGTTTATATGAATATAAATATTTCACTGGTGATTTTAATAGATGACCAATGTGGAAATCAAACCTAGTCAAATTAAACATACGTTTGGATTCTGTCATCAAACACATCAATGAGATTAATTTGAAAACCTATTATCTTCTCAGCCTGTGTGTGTGTGAAAAGAGCTTCAATCTGTGACATTCTGAAGAAAATTCTAAAGATATATGTTTGTCCAGGTTGGTTCTTAACGTGTCGAGGTTTTCTAACTTCAAAATGTCCTCACTGTTGTAAATCATAAATAAAACGTTTCAGTTGTTGTAACTTCCACTCTGGATAAAACCACCGTCTGTTATGGAGGACAGAGGTTTGTACGAAAAAGTGAAAGTATATTTCTTGCTTGTTGTGGTAATAGAAACCAGCTAATTATCTCCTACTCAATTACAAATATTGATCAGCCATTTGGCTCTGACTGCTAAAATTACACTAATGGCCTAAATCTGGTCCAACATGGACACATAAATCAGACAGAGAGTGTTGGAGGCTGAAGAGCTGCCAACACACTGCAGATACTCACAGAAAAAACACCCTGCACCCGCACACTGACTCAGGATTTACACTGAACATCTGGACTCCCCAGAAGACTACACCTGAGCAGGTCTAGAAGAAAGCAGCAGAGGTCTAGGGACTTGTTTGACAGACCTGGAGCATAGGTGCAGAAGTCTAGGGATGAGCTGCAGAAGCCTGGAGACTAGCTGCTGAGTTCTGGGGACAAGCTGCAGAAATCTGTGGCCTACATGCAGAGGTCTGGGGACTTGTAGAGGTCTGGAGACTAATTTCAAAATCTGAGGACAAGTTGCAGAGATCCAGGGGCCTTGATGCTGTCCTGTATAATGCAGCATGTTGTGTTTAGGTGTCTTTTTATCCATAATGCCGTCCTATCAAATGCAGTGTTTTTTGTTCAGGTCCCCTTGGAGCTGTCAGCCTCTCACAGTCACTTAGGGTATGATGAGGGTGAAGAGTCGTTCAAATGATGTCAGAGTTGGTTGTAGAGTAAAGAGGTTTCACTCTGACGCATTCAGTTCAGCTGTTCTGCTGTCAGATGGATGTCGGAGAGATATGACATGTTACGTCTCGACAGCCGTGAGGAGACAGAAACATTTGGCTCTGCAGCGCCGCAGATATCAGACGGTGGAACTGATTCATATCTTTCATTTCTCACTTTCCTGCTCGCCATATGAACTCTGACTGAACCTCATACTTATTTATCCATTTATATACACAGCTGAAGAGTTACAGAGGTGACAACCTTGGATGTAATCAAAAATTTGTACGAACTATTTTTGATTCTGTAATTACTAACATTGAGACAATGTGTCCAAATGTCAATCTTTAAATGAATGAATATGAAACTGGAACCAGTTTCATTGGTTTCCCTGTAGACTGAGTTCAAAAGCTTGACAAGACTGACTTCCCACAGATGGACTGTATTAGTTGTATGTGGCACTGGTTGATGGAATATCCTAACTAACTATGAAATAACACATGGAACTATATGGTTCTGAGGTGCAAATGTGCAAATCTGTAAGCACAATCAGGATACATGTCTAGATATATTTCCAAAATTTTCTCAAAAGGTGAAGCCTCATCATCTCAGGTGTGCATTTATTATGTACTTCTAAACTGGAAATATGTGAAAAGGAGAAAACGCTTTAGAATATTTACAAACAGTAGGGGAAAGAAGTACTCGACACGTCAACATTCTTTTCATGAAGCACAGTTACAATGTAGCTTTTCACATGACACTGAGACCAGACATTGGATTCAACTCAAAACAAAACAGATAAAAAAAATCAGCGACATCCAATCCATAAAAAAAAGTTATGTGCAATAAAGTGGAATGACACAGGAGAAAACACTGAACATAGTAAGGAAAAGCACTAAACCATCTGATTCTTTCAATTCTTCAACTGTGCTAATTAGAATCAGCTGGATTAGTGCATGTTGCAAAATTATTACTTCCACTCTCTGAAAAAGGGTTACCCACTTCTGAATACACGTAAACAAATCATTTGTTACCAAGCTGTTATAGTAGAAAATCTCATGAAATTCCCAAGACCTTTGCACCAATATTGTTAAACAACAGCACCAACACTGGTTACTGATGGATTTCTGAACTCCTAAATGATCCTATGAGCATTACTGGAGTCATTATCCACAAGTCGATGGAACACTACTCCATCATCAAGTGACCACAAAGAGGAGCTCCTCACAACATTTCCAACTGGTCACTAGTCAGGAGAGTAGCCTAAGAGCCAAGGAGCTCCAGAAAGTCCTGGAAGCAGCAGGTACAATCGTCCCAGAGAAAAACAATAAGCAGTGCACTCCACCACCAGTCTGGATGCACAATCACCTCAGAAAACTCAGAAAACTTGTTTGAAGTTTGCTACACAACATTTGGAGACTATTGGAAGAATGCAGTGTGATCAGATGAGACCAAGTTTGATGGCCATACGTGGAGGAGAAATAGCTCTTCATATGACGGTAAAAATGCCATACTTATGGTGAAGCTCAGAAATGGAACCATCATGGTATGACACTGCTGGTCTTATGGTACTGGAAGAATCCAAATTATTGAAGAGAAGATGAATGGTGCCATTTACCAGGAAATTCTTGAGAACAATCTGTTACCATCCACCAGAATCTTCAACATTTAAAGACTATTTGTGTGGAAGAATGGGCATGAATCCCATCTGAACACAGAGAGATTAGGTTCTTCCCACAGGAAGCTGTCGTTTCAAACATCTACCAAGTATTCATTAAATTTCAGTCTGCATGTTGAATACTTTTTTTTCCCTGTGTCATTCCAATTTAATGCACATTGGAATGTTACAGTTTCTTTATCTGTGTAGTTTTGTGAATTAATACGAGAGTCTGGTCTCAGCATCGTGTAAAGAGCTGCACTGGAAATATGTTTAATGAAATTATATAGGAACTCTGATCACACATCACTTATCAATTACAGATGAATGACGTGTGTATTTATGTTTCCATAGCAATGCCTTGGTTCGCGAAAAAAAGCGCTGTTACAATTGTAGGGGTTTTTCTCATGAACCCACTGTCTCGGAGGGCTCCATAACAACTGCTTGCTGTACGAAGTTTGAGTAGCTACATGTGTCAGAAATCTCAGAGGATTTGAAGTACCTGTGAATGTGGATTGTGATGTAGATTCTTTGCATTTCTACAACTGCTACGTTTGGTCTTTACTTAACGTCATTACCCTTTTTTTCCCGCAAAGGCCAAATGCCTGATGTTAACAAAAGTGAAATATCATTTGATTATCTGGCCTGAGATCCAGATCCACTCCAAAATGTAATGGGCTCTTCCCATTAAATTCCACGCTAAACTTCTCCATGAAGTTCCATGAAAATTGGGTCAAGAATATTTCCTTAACCCTGCTGACAAACAAACAAACCAACAACCCAGGCTGAAAACAGACCCCCTCTGGCAGAGGTATTAATATAGTAAGCAAAAAAAAAAAGTACAAACAAAGCAAAACACTTAATATTTCAGATTCTTCTCAGTTTGCCTCCTTTAACTTTCATCAGCTTCGCTCTCTGTGCTCCACCTCTCAGCTGCTTCATGGCGTTGTCACCTGGAATGATTCTCCATCAGTCTCGAAGGAGTTCTCATGTAAGCTGAGCACTGATTGGCTGCTTTTCCTTCACTCTGAGCTCGAGCTCATTTCAAACCGTCTCAGCTGGGTTCAGGTCAGGTGACTGTGGAGACCAGGTCTCCATCGCTGTCTGCTTGGGACAAATGGTCCTCACAGAGTCTGGAGGTGTGCTCTGGGTCACTGTCCTGTTGAAAAACACATGATGGTCCAACGAACCAGCTGGACTGACCTGTGGTTGCAGGATGCTGTGGTAACCAAGCTGGTTCAGTGTGCTCGGACCCCCCACACCTTCACACCTCCTCATCCTGCTGCTACTTCACATCTGAAGATACCATCCATTTACCTTCTTTGTGCTACATTTAAAGTGTTTATGACTGAACTTTTATTTCACAAACTTCTTCCTTCATAATTGTTTTTGATGTTTTGTTTTTTTTTCATCTTCTTTCAATGGTTTGAAGTTTAGAAGACAGTTTATTGCTGAGATTCAAAGAGTAATCTTGACCTTGGAAATAATTTCACCACAAGGCTCATTTACAATATAATTTGGAGCTTTAAGTCACTTTATATCAACTTCATCATCAGGTGAATATTTAGGACTTCTCGTACACAGTGGTTTAAAAGTTGAGGTCCAAAAGTTTAACCTGATGAAAATTATGTGACGTGATCAAGAGCTCCAGAACAGTTACTAAATGGACCTTGTGGTCAGAACAGTAGTCATTGCTGTTTTTTTTTAATAATAAAGAATCACACCAAATTAATGATACTCAATCATATTAATGTTGTAGGTGGATAATTAAGTCTGTGCTGAGACGTTTATTCTTGTCATAATCAGGTTGTGATTTTAAAATAAAAGACATAAATATATTCTCTGGTTCTTCTGGTATTTTCCCAACATGGAGACAGATGTGAAGCAGCTGAATCTGTTCTGCTGAGACAAATCAGTTTGAAGCACTGTCGTCACGGAGGATGAAGCTTTTTCTTTTAACAGCCTGGTTCTTTGTGAGCAGCATCGGCGGCTGCAGGAAGAAAATCTGAAAACGTGACGGAGGCGGGGGACGACGGCGAGTCCCTCTGTCCAGCCAGAACAGGGATTATCGGCTCCTGACAGTCCGTTTGAAGTGATGAGGCCTTCAGCACAGAGAGGATTCGGTTAATTACAAAGTGCCAGTCTTGATCACGCTAGGGTGTTTCTTCTTCATGTTCCCGTCAGCCGCAGCATGATCACTTATTATGAATGAGATGGGAAAGTAAAAGCTCCTCTGGAGAGATGGAGGCCGGCGGGTCAGACACTTCATTAATAAACCAGCAGCAGCAGCAGAGACGAGGAATTATTTCAACCACAGAGGTTAAATTCACCTTCACCTCCAGAGACTCTCTAAAACATGAAGACTGATCCGATTCAGTCTCATATGATTTACATTAGTTCAGCACGTCCTTAGTTGAGAGCTCTAGACAATAATGAACATGGTGTCATACAATACAGATGCGGCAACTAAAGGGAGAAAACTGTCAGTATGAACAAATTAATGACCAGAATCAGAATGAAACTTGTCAGACAGAGTCAGCAGGATAGGTTACAGAACAAGTTAATTAGATTGATTATTTGATTGGTTGGACTGATGGTTTATTTGATTGAGGTTTGTAATTGACAACTTTTTAAACTTCTGATTTTGAACATGTAACACAACAGTAGAACTTTAGTAACCACTCAGAAAAGAGACTTGACTGTTTAACGCAGTTTTATTAGTCTAATTAGCGAGTTTAGTGTTTGCTTTTACTCTAAAGGGACTGAAGAGCTTTTATTATGAAGCAGGTGGACGGCTTTGACAGCAGGAGTCTGGGTCTTCTATTGTGATGGGGCACAAAGGCTTTTGCTGTGATGAAGCCTCGGTGTTTTTATTATGAAAGTATTTACGAGTGTGAGAGCTTATATCGTGAAGCAACTGGAGGGCTTTCATTGTGTAGAAGTGTGAGGGCCATTACTTTGAAGGAACATGTGGGCTTTATGCTGACATAGCAGGAGGTCTTTTATTGTGAAGGAGCTAGGTGGCCTTCATTAAGAAAGAGTTTGAGGGCTTTTAATGTGTGCTAGCCAGAAAGCTTTAATTGTGAAGGAGCTGGAAACCTTTGTGACTACAGCTAAGGTTTCTTGAGGTCACCTGGACAGGCTGAACAGCTCAGTCTGAGCCAAGACAGTTGAATCCAGGACAGTCTAAACCCACACAACCTGGGTGATTTGGGTTTTGTCGCTGATAATGCCGTAACGAGGGGGTGGGGCTTACCTTTGTGGGCGAGGCAGCGGATGCTCTGTTTGCTTTGTATGTCCCACAATCGAACTGTCTCATCATGTGACCCAGAGAGCAGGAGAGTCCCGTCCATTGACACGGAGAGACACGTCACCAGGTTCCTGAGAGAGACATCAAACTGACTTCAGGTAAGTGTTTCCCTTGAGCCAGAGACAATAATAATGAAACTAGATGTTGGCTGGAAGAATGGGCGTCATATACTGTGACAGCAAAACTTCAATTCAACTGGATGGCGACACACAGCGAATGAGCTAGTTTAGCTTCCTCCATTCTGGACTCAGACTGTTGGTCTGCTCAGGTTGACGTGACAACTTCATGTGGTTTAATTTAGCGAATCATCTGATGGACGTGATATGAACCGACACCCAGATTATTTAGGTTTGGTGTATGTTGCATTTGAATACATTTGAAAGGATTATGACTTTATTTGTTCAGATTTGATTACTTAATATCTGCCCTACCCTACCAAATATGAATCCCGTCTTTTGGTTTGAATAAAAAACTTTTTCATCCTTGGGACTTGATGATGTCAAAGTGATTTTCTGTTACATACCAAGCTGTTAAAATAGGAACTGTTTAAAAGTGACAAGTTTAAAATAAATTACATTTTATTGCGATGGAATAAACAGACACATTCTGAGTTACCCTTCTTAAATAAACACCTGTTGTTATCTCACCTGTGTCCTTTGAAGATCTGGTTCCCATCATTGTCGGACTGGAAGGATTTGTCCCGACCGAGACTCTACAGATGAGACACAAACAGTACAAACAGTTCATCTTCATCAAACAGAAGTTCAGACTCATTCACTTCCAGCTCTTCAACTTCCAAACTGTTTCTTCTTTTCACTGGCTCAGTCTTCTCTAAACACTTTGATTGATCGCTTTAATGACCTCAGTTACTCTTCGTGTTAATTCAGACGACCAATAAGACGAGTCGGCAGGAGGGGAAGTCTGAAAACAGCCAATAAGAACCAGAATTTCGATCCTCAATACAACACAACAACATTAAAGACTGATCTCGGACCTGCTTATCAGCAACTTTAACTGTACACACATATTTCTACTACCCACATGTCTTACTGCTAACATGTCTCAGTGCCCACATCTCAGTGTCTACTGATCAGCACATTCTCTTTGTATGTTAAGAAATATTTCTAGTCTTCCCCCACGTGTCTTTCTACTGTTACCGTGCATTTCTACCAACTTCAAGTATTTCTACTGTCCCCATGTCTTCCTACTCTCACCACTGAGCTGGATAATTCTGTCTGTGTTCGTCTACTGTTAGCTTTGGCTAGAGCTTTGTTTGTAGACTGTTTGTGATGAGACCAACTTCGCCTATGCTATTTTACTTCTGGTTGTGCCACCTTTTAGAGACAGGGCATTTTATTCATATTTTAATGCCTTTGATAGCATTGTGGCAACCTTAATTGGAGTTTGTTGTTATAGTGTAAACTGGTGGGAAAAGCCCAAGAAGTGTGTGCAAGCTTGACCAGTGATCAACATTTGGATAATGAGGTTATAAGAGCCAAGATTGGCAAAGCTTAGACATTAGTCCCTGAGCATACTGTCAGAAATTTCATGTGACATATCTGCCAACCAAACATTTGCACAGTTTGCAGAAGAGAAAACTGTTCTGTTTTATAAATTGTGCACAGCGAGCCAGGTAACAAACTTTGGTCAGCTCCACTAGCTGGTTTTGTTGGAGGAGTTTAAAACATGCCTGTGCACAAACATGAATTTGATTTCAGCGACCATGTTGCTTTTCCCTCTATGTGCTATGAATACACTCCAGGTGCTTGTGCCGCCAAGAGTCCAAAAGATTGGGCCAAAAACTCAGCAACCCAACACAGCCTCACCTGATAGCTGTGAACGTTTTTCAGATTGGTGACTCGTGACCTTCCACCAACAGACTCTTATCTATGTGTGAACTCCTTGCAAGGCCATAATAAAACTCTTGTGAGCAAGCTTACTTCAACAATCTATGACAGCTATTTTAACAAATCGATAACTGTTTCAGTAATTTGTTAAACAAAAATGCAGATGCCTGTGCTTGGTGTCAGAGTTCTGTTTTTCTCCATTTTCTATCACAGTAACCTGAAAAGCTTTTGCTTTTGGACAGCTGGTCGGAAAACACAAGACATTTGAAGAAGTGACCTTGGACACTGAGATGCAACCTGAAAATGTTTTTGCTATTATTTTTGGGCCTTTTGCCTTTATCAGACAGTAACTGATTTGACAGTTATGCTGCATTTTGCAGGAAAACTACAGCAGCTTCAGAGCAGGTTTAATCCCTACCAAAGACTGAAGACAGCATCATCACCACTGTTTCCATTTAAGTGATATCTGTAGTGCACGGAGCTCCAGTCATTTCAGTTCAGGGTACATAGATCTAAGCATCTTCAGAGACTGAGGACAGTATCATCAGCTCTGGGGGAGATGAGGGGGATGGGGGTTGTTTATGGAGGACAAGCTCTCTGGTTTGTTTGGAGGATTAACTCAGTGAAGCTTTAAAATGTAAATCTGGTGTGAAAAGAAACAACAGTGTTGAGTCAGTGAGAAGAAAAAGGCAGACAGGTGATGGAGATGAATGAATATAAAGATGAATTATTAGAAACATTTATCTTTATTCAACATAACTACAAATCTCTTTTTACATTATCTCAAACATTATCTGTTTATGGTTTTACTTAAAGAGCAGACTGAACAGACAGGATTGTCTGATTAATGAGATCCATAAACTGTTCAAATACTGACATCTATAACACCTTCACTGTTTTCCTGTTTGCATTAACATGAACTGTGGCAAGCAGCACTGTCCTCAGTCAAACACACAGCGTTTCTTTTACAACACTTTCATATCATAAAGCTCAGGATGGACAGACACGGCCAGAACAAGTCTCTCCTCAATTTTCTTGGTTACCAGGGTAACGATTTAAATCCCATCTAATATAATTGTTTGCTTAAAAAGGAACAACAACACCAGCGCCTTCCTGGCAAGGAAGTGGTTGGAGCGACTGCACAAAACACTAAAAAGATGTTGGGTGCAGCGCTATTTTCCTGAGGCGGTTGCATGCTGCTGCATCTCCTCAACAGGAACAAGTGACAAAAGATGCTAGCCTTAAGAAAAGAAACATTGTGGACACAAGCCCTTCGAATTCAGAAGGAATGACTTAGCATGTAAGCTTGAGGATGTCGTAATAGTAGTAGTAGTAGCAGCAGTTTGTAGGTTGTAGAACATGGGCAATAGGAGGTAGTTTGCAGGAAACAGTATGCAGTTGTGCAGAACATAGGTTGTAGTTTGTTGGACACATGATATAGTTTGCAGGATGTAGTTTGACGGCAAAGAATGTAGTTTGTTGGATGCAGGATGTCACTTTAAGGATGTAGGCTGTAGTTGCCAGGATGCCGTTTGTAGGATACAGGGCATAGAATGCAGTTTGTTGGACACAGCACATAGTTTGTAGGATGTAGTCTGCAGGATGCAGGGCGTAGGACTGTAGAGTTGGTTGGATATAGGATATAATTTGTAGGATGTAATCTCAGGGAGAAGGATGCCGTTTGTTGGAACTAGCTTGTAGGACAGAGGGCATACAATGTAATTTGCAGGATGTAGTTTGTCGGACATAGGATACCATTTTTAGGATGTAATTTGTAGAGCAAAAGATGTAGTTTGTATGATGCAGGCTGTAGTTTGGACATAGGGTATAGCTTGTAAGGCAAAGTCTGTAGTTTGTAGGATGCAGGGTGTAGAATATGGTTTGTGGGATGTAGCTCGTTGCACATATTATATAGTTTTGTTGGCTGCATGGCATAAAATGTATTTTGTAGGATGTAAAATCTAGTTTGTAGGATATAGGATAGAGGATGTAGCATGTAGGGTGTAGGACAGGAGTAGCTTTAGATAAAGGACGTAAAGGAAGAGTGAGACGTACCTGGCTGCACAGAGAAACCTGGAAAATGTTTCCATCACTGCCTCCACAGAACAGGAAGTACTCACAGGGGTCAAAAGTCACAGACATGATCTCCACATCAAACAGGATGGACAGGAGCAGATCACCTGAGGACAACTCCCACACCTGGAGAGAGGGAGACAGACGGACCAACAGACAAGTCTCTTAAAAAAAACATCTCAGTTATCATCTTCAGGAAACACAAACTGGCACCAGGTTCAGATTTGAGCCCCAGTCAAACCAAAGATTTATGCCAAGTTGAGTTGGAAATGCAGCTACTTGCAATGAGGTGGTCTGTAACAAAATCCTGCCAGTTTACACCAATGCTCCCGGATGAGATGGTGTACCATTCTCATACCAACGACCCTCTGTACTTCTGTTCAAACTTTTTCTGTTTGTGGCTGTACATAATTTGTAGCATCTTAAGATATGAAAAGGCACAGAGATAGCGAGTTATTGCTACAGTTGCATTTCTAGTATTGATGAGACGGCAAAAATGTAAACAGTTGTTGAGTGTGTGGCTGAAGGAGAAGACAAGGTTAGCAGTGAAGCTGCCAGCTTATCAATAAATGTAAATCTTCGGGCTTGTGTCACACAGACACAGATGTTCCTCAAATTAATGACGTAAACCTGTCTTTACTCTGTCCAAAACTCTGCCATTTCAACACAATGACTGTTTGCAACTGATATATATGTATACGTATGCAGGTTTATAATTATTATTTATTTATATCTGCACAACATCCAGGTATATTTCATATACTTTTCATTCAACTTATTTGTCTTACTGATCACTTAGGCCTGAGATTAATCACTATTTATTTTATACATGTACCTATTGTCCATTTTCGCGTGTTTTTGACATGTTGTGTCAGTTAGTTGTCGTCTAAGCAATTAACCATTTTTTCCACAGCAGGAACGATCTAACCTGTGACATGGCTCTAGACAGAAACCGAACCTGTAACAACCTTGTGAGTATTTAAGGTTGCTCTTGTTTTGTAAAGAAGAACACTTCACATATACATCATTAAAAAAGTGTCAGCAGGACTCCTCCGCCATGTTTACAGACTGTTTGTTTCACTATCGGTCAACTGAAAAGAGAAGCATAGAGAGGTGCAGTGATGATGGTAAAATGTAATACGTCTCTGTTGCCAGCTGACCTTTAACCTCTTCCTCCCCCGACACGCACCCCCCTCGGCGTAATAGAGCTGCTGGCTCTGCAGAATAGACTGTGTTCCAGAGCCGCTTAAATTACTGATCATTTAAATTGTGAGCAGCAGTGACGCCTCGGCTCATGTTCAACACCTCCTGATCATTTGTTATGATGTCACAGCGAGCTGACGTGTCATTACTGAGACTCCGCCTCCTGTGATTTATGCCAGAGGGGATTTTACCAAAATTAAAACTGGATCTGAGGACGACAAGAGAAGACACTGTGTTTAAAGGTATTAATCATTTGGACTGGAGGTGATCAATGACGTCACAGGCACACCATCTGATTGGTTAAAAACAGGTTTCACTGCTGCTTCAATAAATACTCACTGAATACTAAAAAAGAATGCATATACTCTGTAGAACAGTACATACACTACTTCAAATTGATTTCATTTGTTTCAGTTAACCTGAACACAATCCACGTAGCTTGATCCTAAAAGGTGTTGAGGCTGATGTCAAAAAGAATTTTACTGCCAATGCATTTCTACGAGGAACGGGTCGAGTTCAGACTGAACTATACATTAATTAACAAATTACTGGGATTATTTTATTACTCTATCAGACACAAAAAACTGCACAGGCTTAAATTACTCACAGACAGGATTTTACAATCATGGAAAGTTTCCACAATGGCAACTATTTTCTTTCGTAACAACGATCTTGAGGTAAACAGCAGAAATACAAAGTCATCAGGCAGGAATCTGACCTTGCATGTGTCTGATTTCTCAACACAGCTTCATGCTGAATGATGCTGCATTGAAGAAAAAGTTGAGATGGTTTGACTTTGCTGGATGACTATGAAGTTTAAAGTGGTCTGAAGAAGACCTAAACCGTGAGACTCTGTGATCCGACCAAACAGAGAAACGGGGAAGAGACTGACCTCATGTGGCCAGAACCTTTTCTCGTTTGATTCGCTTCCTGTTTCATTCAAACGTGAAATTAATCAACTTCAAATCTGTTCTCAGGTCAGCTTCTTCCTTTGAGTGTCTGAGCTATAGGACATTATCTTCATCATCATCTTCTTCATCACTAAAACTGGTGTAAAACTCTGCAGCAGGTCTCTGAAACCTTGACTCTCTGACTCTGTGCAGCGTTTGTTGTTGGTGTCACTTTCCTTCACTAAAGCATCAATCACCATCAGTCTGACTTTATCTGTGAGAGGACACGACCTCCTCAACTGTCCGACCTGTCTGAGCGTCATGATGACGGTCAGTCTATCTCCATTTCCACCCAGCAGCTTTGTAACGAGCTCATCCATCAACTGAACGAGCACGGGGTCAGCCATGATGGTTTGAGCACAGAGTTTATTCTGCTCGGGCTACCTTCAACTGCATCATCAGTCACTGAAAACTTATGATGGGAATTTGTTTTAAACCATGTGACTTTATTTTACATGCTTGTCAATTGGTGACATTTCTAATTAATAATTTCCTTAATCACATTTTTCAATAACCAAATCGCATTTTAAATGATGCTAAAATGTGCAGCACTTTGGGCCAAGCATCAGGGCTTCCTTCAGGAAGCTTTCGCTGTCCCGAACAAATGGGAGAAATAACAGTCGTTTAAAACACCGGTGTTTATGGACCCTATTTCCCGTGTTTTGTTATCAAGTGAATAATTAAGACAATTGAGCGAGAGCACTTCGGGCCGCGAACCCAGCTGCAATGTAATTGTTCTGGGTGTTAACACATCGTTGATGTTCGCCCACTAAGAATGTTTGTTTTTCCGCTGACAGCTCAGATTCTTATTCTAAGTGTCTGACAACATGATGGAAAGGATACCTACAGAAATAGACCTTTTCCATTTAACCAGAAACAGCCATGATAGCCATTATACATTGCTCCAAGCAAAGCCGTCAGACTCCATTTACAGAAACAGTAATTTTATAATTGTAAAACACATTTTATTCAAATGCAACAAAAACAAAATAAAACTCACCAAAACCTTTTTGGCTCATCTTTCATTATCCCAACAATCATCACCAACTCTGGTCTGGTGAAAATAAACTCTTAAATCAGCCAATCCATAGAAACGCCAGAGGCAGCAAAAACAGTGAAGAGACAAATATTTTCATGTCTAACTCTGCAATGACTTTTACCGGACATTACGGACAGAGACATTTAAATATGTCAGACTTGAAATTATTTCCCAGTAAAAAAAACCAACAGTACCAAAAGTAGAAAGTACCAGGTAATATAAACACATTATCCTGTCATTTAAATGTGCACTTTATTGAAAAAAAAAAACACGTTTAACCAACTAGCATATCTGTTGCCAACTGGTGGGGGTTGCTACATTTAATCCTCTGGTTGCCTAAATGCACACTTCCAAAGTACATCAATTAAACTGGGATGATGACTCAAACCAGATATGAATCAGGACCAAACTAGATTCTGATGAACAACAGAGACCTGAATCCAAACTGAACTAACTCTATTAACAGACATCAAGTTTAATGAAAGTTTTTATAAAGAAGGATGGGAGCATCTGTCCCCACAGGATGACCGTCCAATCAAACGCCAGACAGAAGAGACAAGATCATCGACCAGATCAGAGCCTCTGGGGAGATTTATCAGCACTCTGATTAATTCATTTCCTGTTCAATAATGCTGTAAAACCATGTGAAACCATGTTTCATCTCTATGATCTGTCCTCTGTTTTATTTCATCTCTATTTTTATTCTCTGTCAGAAACACTCAAACTTGGACCAAACCTTTAGAAAACACGACAGAGAGGTGCGGTCGTTTTTCAGCAGACAGGAAATTGAGCTTATGATCAGCTGAAAGACAGAAACAAGAAACCAAACCTCATTAAGAGAACAGCACATAGTGAAACAAGCTGCTCGTTAGTGTCTCTGAAGACACTTTAAGTTTTTCTGATCTGAAAGCTCAGCTACAATCTGCTCTCCAAAGAGCATCATGCTTCACTCTGCAAGAAATCAATGTCATCGTTTGTAAAATTCATAAATAATTAAAAAATGGACGAACAACAAACACAAAGTGTATATATAGACCACAAGTGGCAATTCCAGGTTGAAGCCCTGTTGCACTCAACAGAAAGAAGCAGCTCGATTGGCCAAGATTAAAGCGCCTCCTTTGATCAGATTTGACCGAGACTCAGTGTGTGTGTGTGTGTGTGTGTGTGTTTAATTAGGACTGCTGAAAGGCAGACTCAAACATGGCCTGATGATACACACCAAGGTTTACGATGATTGGACAATTTGTTAAGTAGTTATGGCCATTTTCCTGCTACGCCCCAGCCCTTGTGCAGGTTGATGGTGGCCATGTTTTTTACCAATTGTGCTCATTTATAATAGAAATGTGTCTGTCAGTGGCCTGATGCTGTGTACCCACTTTGGTGTTGATAAGAGTCAAAATCCAACAGGTTTTATTCATATTGGTCTTTTAGAGTTTAGAGCACACTGAGCTGGATTTGTGTATCACATTTTAAGTCAATCGAACATCTTACATGGGGGATGGCCTTTCCAAAATTTACTGCAGCGCCACCAACGGGCCGACTGGGGTCATGCATATCGTTTCAAGTTAATGGGCCAAATTTCATGTTTCCACCTCATTCCAGCTCACAGCAATTTGAGTTCATTTTGGCAGAAAGATAATAATACGCCAGCAAAAATACAATAATAGCTGCATTCATGTGACACGGCAGAGTTGGAACTCTGAGCTTCCTGTCAGGTTTCAGATGTTAAACTCCGCTGTCAGCTTTGAGCTTGGACTCCATCACTGAAGGTCACAGTTTCTGTCTGTTGTTGCTGTAACTTGTATTTAGTTGTACTTTTATTCTGAAAGCCTAGTTCAGTGTTTGCGGGTCATCTGGTTTATTTGATTATTTTGAGAAGAAAAAAAAAAAAAAAACAGATTGAAAGTTTCAAGATGAATATTTTTTGATCAGATAAATGTCTCTCTCATTATATATTGAACAGTTTTATCTGAGCAGGACACGTTTGTTTGTTTGTTTGTTTGTTTGTTTGTTTGCACTTCACAGCAAACACTAATATCACAGGTGATGAAACAGAAGAGTTATTTTGAAGGTCAAGCTTTTATTTTGAAGGTATGTTTATTCCAGTAGCCACCCACTGTGTGTGCGTGTGTGTCCATGTATTACTGTAGTTTGGACATAACTTTGTTTACGCAGTCACATTGTGGGGATTCACCGTACTTGTGGGGACAAAATGCAGGTCCCCATAATAACCAAATATCAAATATCCATGCAGAGCATGTAGGTCTGTCTCTGTCAATGACTGTGTTGTGGTTATCCATGCACCAGTCTCTCCACGTGAAAAGAATTCAGGCACAGCCATCCACCTGTAGGGCATGTCTCTCCAACGTCAAGGCCCGTGGCCATCAGCAAGTGGAAGTCTGAAGCTCCTGGTCACAAACTGGCACACAGGTGGTGGCTGAAGTCAGTGGATTCTCAGCTGGCGGCAGGAGAATTCTTCAGCACCTTCACTCATGACTGAGAAGCCTTTTTCAGGGTTCACACTGACAAGGGTCTAGAAAAGGTGCCCTCACATTGTCTGCCTTGCCAACTTCCTGGCTTGATTACCACATCCATTGGGATCTCCTCAGCAACATAGACAAATTAATTTTGGACATGACTTGCCAAGCCAAGAGGGAAAGTTCAACCTAGAGCCAAGGCTTTTGTCCAATGCCTGGTAAGGGAGTTTAAAATCAAGTGGTGGACAGAGAAAGAAAAAAAAAATCAAAATCCTGCAGAAAAAGCGGCACAAGGAGTTTCTTCATAGCCACTAAAGGTGTACATAGAAGCAGCTACTGCGAAGACAACCCCATCTGGTTTGAGGATGGGCAAAAGGTCCTGAAAATGGACGATGAGATCAAGGCCTGCAGGAGAGCACATTTTGAGGAATTGTTTTTACTTGTCACTGGTCTCATGCAGTTGCTAAAGGGCATCTTGTGCCGAATTAAGCACCAGCCCATAATGCTCTTAATTCACCAGAGAATAAATAGGGTGAATCTCCTGAATGTGTTCACAGGGATATTACACAAGACGCACACCTATAAACATCATTCTAAATTGAATATTAATGGACAGCGTATACAGATTGGGCTCAAAATCTGTTAAAGTCCAACATATTTCAGTGTCTCCAGTCATAATCCAATGAAAGTAAATCAAGAGTTAGATGTGAAAATATGCTGACTCTACAAGCTGTTTTTGCTGCATCTCTGACGTTTGCCCCCTCTCTCTCACTCCAACAGCTGCAAAGAGAGGTGCGCCAATATCTGTGTTCTTGAGGAGGCAAACATCAACAGCATTGCCAACACCAAGGACTAGGGTTAAAATGGGCAGGCCATGTAATACGAATGCCTGACAGACGCCCCCAAAACAGGTCCTACAAGGTCAAAGGTCAGACAAAGTATTTTAAGTACGATGTTCAACAGGTCAAGCAACAGCAGAGAAAAGAGAGTGGCCACCAAAAAGGCTCTCCTGCATTCCTCTTCCACACCTCCGATCAATGCCAACACTACAACAACCTTTGTGGTTCCAGAATTGGCCTCTTCAGCCAGTTGAGGACTCACAACGAGGACCCACCAGAGGACGATCATATTTGACTTTGAGTTATTGCTGATGATGGTGTGTGTGTGAGTTACATGCATGTACAAATCTCTTAGTAAATCTGGTTTTCTGTCAGTGATTTATTTCAGTTTTCTGTAAAATAATAACAATACACATATACTTGTAAACTCTACCTGTGGAGGTGTTATCAACTCAGTCTCACCTTGACAGTCTGGTCTAAGGAGGCAGTGGCGACTCTGGCCTGAGCTCCCATCAGGCCACAGTGCAGGTCTGTGATTGCTAGAGAGTGACGAGACAGGACGTGACGTGGCTCAGGGGTGTGGCTTAAATCCAGCTGGAGCACACTGAAACACACACACACACACACACACACACACGCACACACACACACACACACAAATTATGAGTCAGTCAAGAACCAAAAATACAGCCTCACACTGGTTTCCACATTCAGAACTTCCATCAGAAAACTACAGATTTTGGTTCATGGAATTTAGGATGAAACTGACATGAACAGTCACAGATACAGTCAGATTCCCACTTCCTGTTAAAGACTCTTTATCTGTTTATCTGTTCTATCATTTTTATTGTAACGAAGTTTGTCTCAAAGAAACTCCTCCGAGTCTCAGGAAGGACTTGAAAAATAAACATGATTAATTAAAGCAGATGTGACTTAGATTTAAAAACCAGAAGAAAACTATAGAGGAAATTATTTTCTTAAAATCATTTATGTAACTGAGCACCGGTCATTATCAATCATAAATGATACTGATCACAATTTAATCAGTGCAGATACTGAAGAAGATGCTCTTGGACAGAAATCAACACAAACACTTCAAAAAGCTGTAATTTTACTCCAAACTGACTCCAGATCAGATCCTGCAGAGAGCTGAGAGGAAGACATCAGATTGATGAAGATGGAACTGATTAAACAGCTGAAACATGTTTTATTACTGACAGATGTCTATCCGGCATGCTTTGCTTTCAGGTCAGGTTTCCCGTTATCCTCCGACATCACAGCATCAAACTCAGCCCAGAGGCTGAGGGGATGTACAGTATTTCTGCAGCTGCAGGCTTATACGCGGAGTGAGCACACTTCAGCTTTACAATAACAGATATATTGATTATTGGCTGCAGGTGATCAATGACATGCTGTCAGTAGGACTCTTAATAAATATTGTGAATTCAAAATAACATTCAAATCAGGGCTGTCAAAGTGGGCCAAAAATGACATTTGAAAATTCCCTCTAAAAAAAAAAAAGAAAGAAAAAAAAACACAGAGCAGGAATTTTACAGCATTTAGTATTTTCATAATCTGTACAAATGTACATATACCAGTGATGTGCAGTCAGGAGAGGCAGGGGAGGCAGAGCCTCACCTGTCATCACGGGAAAAAAAATAATATAATCAGAAAATAAATTGAATGGTTATATTTATCTATATATTTATCCATTTAATTTCACCAATTTTGAATATTTTTGATCCAAAATCGCTGAATCTTCCTATTTTCCCATTCAAATACTTGAAGAGACGAGTGGCAAGGCAGCAGCGAGCTGAGCCTCAACGTGGATTGCGCAATCCCTCACTAACTGTGTTTGTTTGTCATGTAGTGAGTGCGTATTGCTGTCTTTCTGCATGTCGCCAATAAAATGTTTCAAACACCTTTGAATTATGAAATGAATTTCCATTGTTTAGCTGATATATATAATGCACAGTGTTTTTTTGGTTTTGTGTAATGTTTTCGTGTGTTGGTTGTGAAGAGGCCAGCGGTGAGGCAGGCAGTTGTCTTGCCTCGTGGCAGGGGGCGCTTGAGATCCCACAGATTGTTCTCGTGACTCCACGGCTGCAGAGTAAATCAGTTACAATCTTGATTAGCAAGTCAACTGAAGGATCCATTGATTATTTTTTTCCCTCTAGCCCAAACTCACTTTCAAAATGGAAGATTACATATCCAAGCTCAAACAATTTTCTAAACTGGATTTTCAATCGAAGCAGGAGGTAATAATTAAAGGACGGCCGACAGCGGAGCTGAAAGGTTTGCTTCAGACTAAGGGACAGAAGATTACCCGCTCTTTTCAGACAAAGTGGTATACTCAAAAAGACTGGCTATGTGGATGTCCTGCGAGAAACCGTCTTTTCTGCTTTCCCTGTCTTCTTTTCTCAACTTGTAACAATGTCTGGACTCAAACGGGATATTGTGACCTGAAAAATTTGCAAAGGAGCCTCATCAAACATGAGCAGTCCACCAGTCACATTCAAAGCCAGATCGCGCTAAAACATTTGGGATGTCCAGGATAGACTTGGCTTTGGATGAAGAGCGGAGACTCAACATCAGCACTCACAATGGTCACGAAGGTAAAGGAGAACCAAGAGGTTTTAAAATATCTCATCACTGCCACCTGCTTCCTCGCCAAACGGAACGGAATGGTTTAATTGAAGCAGTCTGTGATGTCATTACAAATAATATTAAAAAAAGGGATCAGTGCAGCCCTATTTGTTGCTGTAGAAGTAGACGAGGCAACAGATGTCACAAACAAAGCTCAGATCTCTGTCATATTGCGCTAAGTGGCTAAAACTGAAGCAGACTGTGAGGTGAAGGAAGCGTTTTTGGGCTTCGATGATCTGAGTGCAGACAGACGCGCTTCTGCCATAGCTGAGTATGTCCCAGGAGCGTTGGACAAGTATGACTGTGTTGACAAGTTTGTAGCTCAGACCTATGATGGGGCCGCTGGGGTCACATCAGAGCTTAATGGAGTTCAGGCTAAAGTAAAGGGAAAAAGTGCCGGATTCCATGTTTACCCACTGTTACGCACACAAGCTGAACTTAGTGCTTTTGCATTCAGCAAAGTGCGTGCCCGAGTGTGACGTGTTTTTTAAAACAGTTGAGGGACTAGGGACATTTTTTAGCCATTCCACAAAGCACACTCACTTGCTGGAGGATATTGTTAAGCGCCATTTACCCAGAGCAGCACCTACAAGATGGAGCTCCAACTCTTGGCTGTTGCAGTCTGCAACTTGCAGACAATAAGCATGCACCAACACGACTTGCGTACGTCGTTTCACATCATTATGGAAAATCCTGACAACTGGGATGATAACATGCTGCTGATGGCCAGGGTTGATCATTTCGGTGAGCTAACTTTCCTTGGTTTGGTGGATTGTGCAAAATTCAGTGAAATGTCACAACATTTTGATGACACTAAGCTACAGAGCCTGTCAAAATATGCCAAGTTTTTTGACTTTGTGAGACTAAAGGTGGATCTCGTTGGATTGTATAGCTCACAAATGGTAAGGGATGGATGTAAATCTCCTGGACAGCTTCTCAGATTTTTGGCCCAGAAGACTCTTAATCAAACTGTTCCTGAGGTGGCAAAGTTGCTCCAGCTAGTGCTCACTGTGCCAGCTACTACAGCGTCGGTGGAGTGGTCATTCTCGGCACTAAAACAACTCAAAACATACAGTCGGAACAGGACTGATCAAGGTCGGCTTTCTTCCCTGGCACTGATCTCTATTGAAACAGAGAGACTTTTAACCCTGAAGGAAGATAAGGAAGACTTCTGTGAAAAAGTAAGACATTTTTGTCCAGAAGGAGCGGCGCATGGATTTAATTTACAAGTAAAGGTAAGGCCATAACAACGTTTTTTTTCAAATGAAATGTGCGTTTCGTTCGCTACAGTTTGTATGTGTAAAGAATGCTGATATGAGATATGAAACATAACCTGTCAACTGCTGCCAATCAAATGGTGAATAAGCTACCGTATATTTGTAAATCTGATTCTGATGAAGTCAGTGCCTCACCAGCCATGAACCTCACCGCACGTCACTGACATTACACTACATTTCGTATTACTTGCTGGCTGTAATGGCTGAATTTCCCCGGTGTGGGATCAATAAAGTCTTTTCTTATCTTCAGTCACGTCTCCTCCACATTTTGCAATCCATGCCATCAAATCACATCTTTTTCACATCACTTGTGTACAGCGTAAGCACACTGCGTGACAGTAATCATCAGCATGGTGTGCTGTATTAGTTAAATGGATTAAGATGTGATGCAAAGAACATGAATGGATGATTTTCAATAATCAATTACTCGAGTTTCTCTAGGAATCACTTCAGAGGAAGATGTCTGTCTGAGTCTTGAGCTTCTTCATCTGCACACTTTAAACTGTTTTTTGTTCATTGCTTGAATGCACAGAAGGAAACTAAGGAATTCTCAACAACTAACTGAAGATCATATTTCACTCTGTGAAGAGTTGAACTACAACAAATACAAATGGCTCCAATCAGCATTTCCTGAAGTGTTCCGTGGAATGTTCCTGAACTCATAATTTCAACTTCAGACTGGTAGTTAGTTAGTTGGTCTGTTAGTTATTTATCAAAAAAGTGACATACAAGTGAACACAGTTATAAAAAAGTGAATGCAATTAATTACACACCAGTGGACGTGGGCGGGTTGGTTGGTTGCCAGTGACCACAGTTACACACAGTTATTTATACACAGTGTTGGGAGAGCTACACTTCCATTCACTCTACATTAAACAAAGCTTCACTAAAAATATGCTCTCTGTTCTCACCCTCTGTCATATTTCCATCCAGTAACCTTGAGCTGGTATGTCTGTTTCCTGCAGCACAGATGCTACAGACACCAGCCCAAGGATTGGATGTGGAAGTGCTTCTGTTGGCTACGTGTACACGTCCATCATGGAGGTGGCATCACTTCCTGATCCTGAGCAGTTTGATTTCAGACTGCAGGAAAAAGCTCCGCTATATTTGAGGTTCAGAAATGTTTGGGAAAATGAAGCTTGTGTGGACACTGCTGCACTACCTGATCGATAAAAGAGCTAAACTACTGGAAAGGTACTTGATTCAGAAAAAAGCAATGCTAACATTACCACCACGCTACTGAGAAATGTAGTTAAAGGTAGGGACGCTCCTACTGTCCAATACTGGTTACATACAAGGGGACACAGTGTGTCACATGCTTGTGGATATCGTTACAATGATGCTCTTATCAGAAACAGCTTTTTATTAATGGAATAACTGCAGTGGGGACGTGAACGTGTTCAAGTTGAAACTGTCACAGGATGGATGTGAGTAAATAAGATAATAAGGATAACACCTACACTGATAGGACTGATATGTTTGTGAATTTCCCTTGGGGATGAATAAAGTATCTATCTATCTATCTATCTATCTACCTATCTATCTAGGATGATGTCTGAATACTGACTGCGAACTGGGTGAAGTGACCAATCTGTTCAACCTGAGTTTTAATTTCTCAGGTTTTCTTCAAACTAGGTGAGTTCAGATGTGTGTTACCTGGACAGACTCCACACCAGAGCCAGGTTGTCTTTTCCTCCTGAGACAAAATGACTGCTGTCGTCTGTGAACTTCAGACAAGTGACATCCTGATAGTGACGGCTTAGGACAGCAAGCAGCTTACCTGTGGACACCTGAATCAATCAAAAAACAGACTTTATACACCTGAACCAATGACAGAGGAGATACACGTAACATTTGTTTTTCTTGAACACGAAACAGAAACATTATGATTCCAGTTTGTTGACCTGAACTTACATACACAGGTCAAAAAAATTAAGGAATATCTCAAATCACACATCAGATCATGATGAATGAATTGTTCAAGTTGACTGATGTACATTGTATAATTTGTTGAGAACAAAATGAGGCAACAACAGTCAATGGAAACCAAAATCATCAACCCACTGAGGGCAGGATTCAACATCACATCAACGTGAAACATCATCAGTGTTCGTCCACTGACAGCTCGGATTGTTGTGATAAATGTCTGGAAAGGATCCTGCAGAGATAGACCTTCTTGTTAAAGAGTAATATCTGTTTTTTTGTTTTTTTTTAAACCAGAATCAGCTGTTACATCACTCTTGCCAAATCCACCAGACTCCACTCACAAAAACTGTAATTTTATCATT
The DNA here is from genome assembly GCF_051107435.1 of Chaetodon auriga. Taxonomy (NCBI): domain Eukaryota; kingdom Metazoa; phylum Chordata; class Actinopteri; order Chaetodontiformes; family Chaetodontidae; genus Chaetodon; species Chaetodon auriga. The sequence goes on from NC_135076.1 coordinate 30,563,976, forward strand.
AGAAAACACACTTCATTGAAACGCAACTAAAACAAAGTAAAACTCAACAAAACCTTCTTGGTTCATCTTTCACTGCTCCAACAATCATCACTGACTCTGGTTTGGTGTAAATAAACTCAGTGAATTCATTGAATCAGAGAGAGAGAGAGAGAGAGAGAGAGAGAGAGAGAGAGAGAGAGAGAGAGAGAGAGAGAGAGAGAGAGAGCAACATGAGAGAGGCAGAGAAAACAGTGTAGAGATGAATATTTTCACATCTGACGCTGGAATTATTGTCTCTGGACATTATGAGGAGACATTTAAAATGTCGAACTTCAACTGATTTTCCCAGTAAAACACAAAAAAAAAACCCAGTAATTACTTATTCTTTGACAGCCCTAATTGGAAATAATAAAAACACACTGTACTGTGTAGAAATAGATTTTACTTTCAATAACTACAGTGCTGATTGTTCGTATCTTCTGTTTAGAGTCATGTGACAATAATGCTTGCCCCCCCCTCTCATCTGGTAGGAGGTTCAGGAGCCTCCTTTCCTGCAGCTGCAGGCACAGGAACGGCTTCTTCCCCAGAGCTGTCACCCTGCTGAACTCTGTCCACCAGCACATGCCACTTGCACTACTTACATGTATTTATCTTTTGGATGTTATGACTATTTGCACTTCTGGTTAGATGCTAACCTGCATTTCGTTGTCTCTGTGTTGCACTCAGACGATGACAATAAAGTTGAATCTAATCTAATCTAGAAATGCAACATGAAAAAAATAAATGTTGAACAAAAATGGAAATGAACACATCTTGCAGAACTTTGACTAATGTTTAAGGTAGTAACTGTGGGAATAGGGCATGCTTAGTTTTAAGCTGGAACAGGAGGTTCACACCCAGTTCACTGGGTCAATACAGACCAGGATCTGGACCAGGATCTGTAACAAATACTCTGAGTCTTGCCCCCAGCTACAGAAGTGTACCAAATAAAGTGGGCATTGACACTAGTGACTGTTATCTATTACCAATCATCATCATTACCTTAATCAATATTTGTTTTATGTATCTCCTGTTGTTCTAATATGTTCATAAAACATTTTGAACCACAGAAGAAGGAGCTGACTCACCTCCCACAGGTAAATGGCCTCAGCAACGGCAGCCACGAGGAAGAGCCCATTAGGTGAGGCAGTCAGACAGGTGACGACACCTGGACACACGATCTTCTGCTGCAGCTGATCCTGGACAACAAACAGGACGTCACATGTATGAGGTTTAATATATACAGTATCCAGTTATCATTATGGATTTCACATGTTTTTAACAGTCTGTTCATACTCATATAGACTCAGAATTTTGTTGTTTTTTCAGAAGAATTTTGTAAAAAAGGGAAAATATTAAACAATAAGAGGCCAATTAGACCTAAATAAATGTATTTTCTTTAAAAGCCTGGCCCCCAGACACACTTCGGCTCTTGAACAGATACCATTGATGACCTGCTGCCACCTTGTGTTGTGAACAGGCAACAACACATTATGAAGTGGAACGTTTCCTATGATGAATAAATGATTAGGTCTGGTGAATATTCAGTGTAGCTGGAGATCATTCACAGTGATCTGTCTCCAGGTGAAGGTGGGTTTAACACGGCTGGTTTCTCTCCGCTTGACATCGTTGTGATGGTGACGTTAATTGATGCTGAGTGTTGTTGAGTTCACACGTTAACGTTAAACCAGAGGATTTACGATCAGCTCACAGAAAGTATCTCTGTGTAAATATGACTGTAAGAAAATGAATCAGAAATAAATATGGATGAAGTGTATGAGCCTCACTTTCATGCTGGTCCAATCACAAGAGACCTGATGCTAATTAACTAATGAAATGTTAGAACAACATATAACTGCTATCACCAAACATTCTCCACCTCTGACCATCGATGAAAATCAATGTGGACCATTAAGTTTGCCATTAAGTTTGAGAAAACCTGATCTATCAATATTGCCTTTGATTAATGTACTGTAACTCAAAACTGGCAGACTTCTAATTAAATAAGTAAATAAATAAAAACCACCAAGCAGCACTTTTACAATTAAATCTTCACTTCTTTTCCACGTGTTGTTGCTTCGATTTCCTTCAACCCTAAACGTACAATGGAGGGCGAAAGCACTAAATTCCTAACCACAGACCAGTTTTAAAGGAAATTAAATGACGTTTGGTGGAGGTTTTCCAGGCCGAACTAACCAGCAGACCCGAGCGGGCCGTCATGAGTCTTTAGACTTTGTTTTAGGTTCGAATCTGTGTTTGCAGACACGCGTCGTGTTTAATATCACTGATTTCTTAACGGGGTTTGGTGATGTTTTCTTTGTGTTCAGTAGTAACTCGAGGCTCTCTCCGCCTCCTGTCCGCGCAATGACCGGTGTGTTAGCCAGGTGACATGCAGTAGGTGTGTTCCGCCGTGTTCACGTGTGTTCCGGTGTCTCCTGCTGAGCTCTTACCTTCCTCTGGATCTCCCACACGTTGATGAAGTTCTTGCCCAGCTGGGCGGACAGCAGGTACTGTCCGCCGAGAACGGTCAGTGCCCGGGCGGAGCTGTTCCCTCCACGGTAAGACAGCAGGCTGGAGCCGCTGTGCAGGTCGAATACGGTGCTGTTCCACAGCTGAGAGCCGGAGTCGCTGCTCACTATCACCTCCAAAGGTGCCGCCATGTTGTCTCCACCACAACACACTACAAACGCGGGAAACCGCCGGACTGACGTAATTTCCTTGAGTAGGTGCATTGTGGGAAATGTAGGATCAGGGTCACCGACAGTAGGTGGGCTCATAGACATATAATACGTAGACGCCTAACAGACTGACGCTGCCTATTGGAGCTGACGTATCAGGGCGGCCGCCATCTTGGATGGGTCTCCCATGCGCCCCAGTGCATTTATTTCTACAGAGGAAGGGGTATGCCCAACTACAATAATCAAAACCAAATGGAAAATACTTTGAAAATGAACTCAAACAATACTTTAATACAATAACAACATCACCAAACAACAAAGCCATAAAAATATCAGACTTGTTTATCAAATACTTAAAATTCCCTGATTTAATATAAAATGTGTTTATATTATTTAATTTCACCCTCTTTATATATATGTTTGGAATACTGCCTTTACATGACTCTTTGTGTTTAAATTTATGCTGTAAATTGTGTGTTTATATTTGTGTTGTAATTATAACTAACTAACTAACTAACTAACTAACTAACTAACTAACTAACTAAATAAATAAATAATCAAAACTCCCCGATTTTTTACCCGATTTTCACACGGTTTGGTACGGAAACGTATTGCTGCCACACCAGGGAAAAAAGGGGGCTCAGTATCACGTAAATACGTAAAATGTTTATTGTTACAACAATATCTTTTTCACGTTATTTCGTGATAAGATGTTTTCACGTTATAAGGAAAAATATAGAATATCACCGGACGTATTTTAAGGAAAGTTAGTGTATGATTTGTAGAAAATCCAGCGCACCATCAGAAGGAGCCTTAAATACTCCCCATGATCTTCCTGATTTTGTGACACTCTACTTTGCCTTTCTTTAAAAAATAATTTTAAATATATTGACAGTTGTGTCTGCATAATCACCGAGAATCTACTTAAAATAACGCTGACTGAGAGAATTCTGATGGTGGGCTGGATTTTCTGCAAATCATACACTTTAACTTTCCTTAAAATACATCCGGTGATATTCTATATTTTTACTTTACGTTGACTTCTGTTGACTCTGGTGCGAGCCGAGAGTGAGGAGACCCAACCAATATGGCGGCGACGCTAGATTATGCTCCAGCACGTAATGAGGCGTCTACGTGGGTGGGCTCCCTTTTCTTCTTCTTCTTCTTCTTCTTCTTCTTCTTCTTCTTCTTCTTCTTCTTCTTCTGAAACTGTTCACAGAATCCACATTAAACTCCACAGTTTAACATCGAGTTTCCATCTCTCTGTGTTCTGCTTTGGGGTGGGTTATTATTTTTTTAAAAAAAATCTACTTTAAGTACATATTTACACATGTACTTGTATTTTAGTAAAGTTTCTTTATATATATATACACACACACACACACACACACACACACACACACACACACACACGCACAAAAGAGTGGGAAAAAAGAAAAAGAAAAAGAAACGTCATCCCAAAAAAAATTGTAAATAGTATTTATAGATTGTTATGTACAGGTTGTCTTTCACAGATTATTGCATTGATTACTTGGAGTAGCTTTTATTGTACAGTCTGACAGCTGCAGGGAGGAATGACCTGCGATACCGCTCTTTCACACACTTCGGATGTAGCATCCTGTCACTGATGGAGCTCCTCAGTGCAGTGAGTGTGTGTTGGAGGGGGTGGCAGTCATTGTCTGTCATGGAGGACAGCTTGGCTGTCATCCTCCCCCCCCCCCACCTCCTCCACCAGTTCCAGAGGGCACCCCAGGACAGAGCTGGCCTTCCTGATGAGTTTGTCCAGCCTCTTCCTGTCAGCTGTAGTGATGCTGCTCCCCCAGCAGACTACACCATAGAAAATGGCAGAGGCCACAACAGAGTCATAGAAGGTCTTCAGGAGTGCCCCACGCACCCCAAAAGACCTCAGCCTCCTGAGCAGATAGAGTCTGCTCTGTCCTTTTTTGTAAAGTGCAGTGGTGTTATGAGTCCAGTCCAGTTTGTTGTTGAGATGAACACCCAGGTACTTGTAAGATGTCATCATCTCAATGTCCCTTCCCTGGATGTTCACTGGGGATGGTGAAGAGTACGGGCACAGAATGCTATGCGGAAGTCCACAACAAGCATGACCAGTATTTTGTTTTAGAAAAAAACCCAATCATAACACAGTATCAATTAAACTTACTTAAACAAACTAATCTGCGATCAGTCTCAAGATGGACTCTGCCTCCTCCACTGGAGATATTTATAATTCATTCATATTCTGTGGGAAGCTGGAGCAGGCCAGATGTGGTCTTCAGGCTGCTAGTTGATGATCACTGATCTACAGGTTTTGAAACATGACAGCCTTAATAACATCTATAAGATGTAAAATATGTCACAGCCTCAATAACAAACAGAAGATCAACAGAAAATACAAATGTTCCATTTGTCCATTGTTGCGTCCACGTCAATCGGTGGTCAGAGCACATTTTCTCTCAGACTGTTTTCTAGTCAGTTGTCTGTCACTGATTTTGGGTCAGCTGTCTTTCTGTCTGCATTTTCTTGGTCAGTGCATCTGTCTCTGGTCAGTTCTCTGATTGGGTTAATGTATGAATTGAGGGCCAAGCTTCAATACTGCGGCCTCCCTCAGCTCCTTAAATCAACAGAGGAAATACCAGAAGAAGAAACACAAACACCTCTTTTACTTTCCTGGACACTCCACCCACAGGAGGCAGTTTCTTGTCTGCTCCACCAATCAGCTTCTCCAGCAATCACAGGAAGCAGTCAGAACAGCCAATCAGACACTGGTGTGAGTGTCTCCAAGGGCAACAGTGGTGACAGACAGACAGACAGACAGACAGACAGACAGACAGACAGAGACAGAGAGAGCCTGCAGACAGACAGAGAAGATCTGTAGGTAAGAACAAATTCAAAGGTGAGACTAAAGACAGGCAGACAGAAAGACAGTGAGACAGACAGAGACAGGCAATACTACAAATAGTAATGTGTATCAAACTGTTTGTTATAGTGTATTATATTGTGTTAAAATGTATTAATATGTATCATCATGGGGCGGCACGGTGGCGCAGCAGGTAGTGCGCGTGCCTCACAGCAAGAAGGTTGCTGGTTTGAACCCTGGGTCAGGCAGGGCCTTTCTGTGTGAAGTTTGCATGTTCTTCCCGTGCATGCGTGGGTTCTCTCTGGGCACTCCGGCTTCCTCCCACAGACCAAAAAACATGCTCGTTAGGTTAATTGGTCTCTAAATTGTCCGTAGGTGTGAGTGTGAGTGTGTGAGTTGTCTGTCTGTGTGTGTGTGTGTATGTAGCCCTGCGATCGGCTGGCGACCGGTTCAGGGTGTACCCCGCCTCTCGCCCATAGCTAGCTGGGATAGGCTCCAGCCCCCCGCAACCCCGAAATGGGAATGCGCGGGTAAAGAAGATGAATGAATGAATGAATGTATCATCATGTATTGTAGTATGTTATACAGTATCATTAACTTGCTTTCTGTTTGCACTGGACATTTTTACTTTTAACTTTTAGTTTTTTGCTTGCTGTGCTTTTGGATTATTTATTGCATGCCCTCTACTTTAAATTTGTGAAATATGCTGGAATTTGTGAATTTCCCTTGGGGATGAATAAAGTATCTATCTATCTACCTAGTATCATATTATAGTAGATCATGGTGTGTTATAGTGTGCTACAGTGTGTTAAATGTATTAATATGAATTATTGTGTATTACAGTACATTAGATGCTGTTGTGGTTTCTCCTCTATGTCAGAAAAGTGGTTATTGAATGTAAAATTACAGGCAATCATAGCACAACACACACTAAAAGACAAGTGCTTTAATTGTTTTTCTGTCTTTGGTACGAAAACATGATGTTTAATTTTTTTTAAAAAAAAAACACCCCACCAAATTAATTTATTAAAGTTTCAGTTTCCTGTCTGGAAAAAAACCTGATCCAGATGTTGAGAGTGAGAAAAAAAAAAAAGATATATAATGTATAGATTTCTCTTTGTCTCTTAGAGGAAATCAATAGCAGTAGTACTGATCATAAGCTCTATCTTCATATTTAAGCTTTCACCTTATTTCAGTGTGTAGATTATTATCAGTTCATTTACCATCAGATTTATTGTTTCACTGACAACAGGTTTGACACATTACTTCACTGTGTATCACTGCCAGTCTAAACAATGAGAAACACTACAGGAAGGTGCACAGTGTCATGTAGTTCTCAATCTCACAAAATACAGACATTTACAACATATTTAACTGCTAAATTATTACATTTATCTAGCTGCTTCTATTCAAAGCACATCACAAAAAGTGCCTTCAAGCATGTGGACACAACACACAAACTGTAATAATCATGCAACTACATGACCTTCATAAAATACGTTGAGTCTGAACAGGTGAGTCTTAACAGGTGTGGAGTTTCTGCTGTCCTGATGCTGATGGAGAGCTTGATCGACCACTGGACAGAAAACAGTCTGGATTTTGTTGAGTGGTAGCTATCTTGACTCTGTGTGTCTGCACTGGAAGGTGGAATGAAAAGCAAGCCGTCACTTCAAGGTGATGTTGCGTAAATACAGAAACGGTACAAGCCTCTGGTTTGTGTCCGCATTAGTTTTGTTTTTAGAACATTCAATACTCTGGTGGGATTTGTGGGGTTATCTACCTCCAGAGCTCCAGTGGTTTCCTTCCATTGGATCAATGTGTTGTCTGGTGCATTAATTCAGTCGTCAGGTTTATGCTGCTTACTGCCTGTCAAAGACTGAGACATCTGTGCAGGTTGGAGGAAACAGTCTTTATGTTGGTTTGTCTTTGGATCTTGTCTTTATTTTGTGGTTCTTTGGTTTTAAGTCATTTTGGTTCCGGTTGGTCTCCAGCTGAATGCGTCCTCTCGTGTGTCACTGACAGTCACTTGTCTCATTAGTCTCATTAGAGTTGACAGGACGTGGGAGTGGAAAAGCATTACAGCAGATTCAGCTGACGCTCATAGAGAAAATAGGTGTTATGATTTCTATGTTGCTATTTGATGTTTTCTGAAACATTAAATGCTTTGCACAGATCATTTTCTTTCACAGAAACTGTGATCTTAAAAAAAAAATGTGTTTCAGTCTGAACACAGCAGCATTCAATTAAAGTGATTCATTACTGTGTGTTTATGAATCATATTTCAACTCCAAGGTGGCGGTGCAAGAGTGGCAGCTAGTTACAGCAGTTTTGACCACTTTTCTTTGTTTTAGTACTTTTTTTATGTTTCTTTCATCACCAGTCTCAGTCAAACACTTGCACCTATGGATGAACAACTGGTGAGACAAGTTCTATGCTTTCGAGTCTTTTTTGGACTATTTAAAACAATGTCGGGTGATCCATTTGGTCATGGCTCTGTTGTTTACACTGAGGTACAGCTGTTTGCGCTGTGCAACAAGTGGGTACCCCCAGTGGAAAGACTGGAGATCCCCACGGAAATAAGGAGAAGGAGGAGGGGATGCAGAGCTGGAGCAAAGTGCCGTTAGACAATTGGACAGTATAAACCATCCATACTATCGTTTATTATGGGGAACTTGAGATTGGCACTAATGAGGCTGCAAAGTAGCGGGGAGTGTAGCATGATGTACAGAGACATGGCTGAATGAAATCACACCAGTGCATGTTCCTCTGGAATACTTTCAACTTCTGAGAACAGACAAGGCAGCAATGGAGTGTGGTAAGAGGAAAGGTGGGTTAGGGTTAGTATAGTGATGGTTGTGAACAACAGATGGTCAAACCCAGGACACTTCAGTGTAAAGAAGCAGCGCTAGCTGTTAGCATTCAGCCATATTATCTCCTGGGGGGCGTTCTTGCAAATCATCGCGTTAACGGTGTACATCCCCCTGTCAGCTAACGCAGCAGTGGCGTACAAGCTCCTACACACTGTGGTTTCGCAGCTGCAGACATCACACCCCCAGGCCCTCCTTCTCATCTCTGGAGACTTCAATCACACTTCCCTGTTGTCCACTCTCCCCACCTTCACCCAGTATGTTTAATGCCACACCAGTGACAATAGAACACTGGACCTATATGCTAATACAAAGGACGCTTACAATTCTTCTCTCCTCCCCCCACTGGACCGTTCTGATCCCAACTGGATTCATCTGCTCCCTGCATACTTAATTTTGGCGAGTAAAAAACCACCAACCATCAGTCCAGCATGGCACTGAGCGACTATAGTGAAGAGGGTCTTCATATCAGGGGACGAAGATGAGCTGAGGAGGGTGCAGAGAAAGCTGAACCAGAGATAAGGACAGGAAAGACAGCTACAGGAGGAAGCTAGAGGAGCGCCTTCAGGGGAACAATGCCAGAGAGGTTTGGAATGGCCTAAAAACCATCTCAGACCACAGCAGTGACAGTGGGTGGGACCCAGAATCTGGAGTCCGGGAATGGACAAATGAACTGAATTTTTTTTTTTTTTTTATTAACAGATTTGATTTTACTCCTGTTCTTTCACTGACCGACCAGAGCCCAGACCAGATGGCATTACTTCTCCACAGGAATGTGCCACAAACTACACTGGTGAACATCCAAGGTTTGGACATTGAGATTATGGGCAAGTACAAATACCTGGGTGTTCACCTCAGCAACAAACTGGACTGGACCAACAACACATGTCCTGTACAAGAAGGGCCAAAGTCTTTTTCCATCTGCTAAGAAGCCGCTGGTCCTTCATCCCAACAGTGATGAGAGGCTGTTTAACTCAAACATGGTTTGCCATAATACTGTATTAATGTTGTTTCCCATTACAATATCACAAACCTACTGTTTATACCATGTATGTTTTTTTCCTTTAATTTTGTTTTTATTGGGGAGATCATTCACAGTCCAAGTTTCAAATACAGTTAAGTACACAAATTTTATTTATATAACTACATAAAAAAAACAAATCTGAAATTATTGCATTACAATTTTCTATACCAAACTTCTTATTCTAGTACTCTACCTTTCATTTCACAAGTATGTATAAACATTTGAACAGAACAGTGTCACGCAATGCTTCATCAGCAACATTCAGCTCCTTGTAACACAGTCTTTTCCGTAGTGGAGTGAAGATTGTAATTTCAAGCTGAAGCAGATCTGGTCTTGTGTGATGATGTCCTCAATCCATTTTCATCACATTTCTTTAAATTTATTTTTCTGCATTTTTATAGAAAATGTTTGTCTCTCCATTATGTAAATTTCATGAATAATTTTTAACCTGTCTTTTAATGTTGGAGCATCTTGTTGTAGCCACTTCTTCGTCAGGGCTTTTTTCACTCAAATCAGTAATATTCTCATTAAGTATTTGTCCACTCAAGTTTGAACATTTCAGTGCTTTAGTACCCATATACATGGTCAAGGCATCAATGATTTGAAATACAGTTTCCAAACATTTGTGGATCTCCTGCCAGTAGGATGTAGTTTGGGGGCAATTCCAGAATATATGATAATGGTTAGCTGTGTTTGAGCCACATAATCTACAAGAAATCATTCCAACACTTTGATATTTCTTTTTGACAATGATGATGTTTTCCACCCAAATTCTCTTCTAATGTGAGGATGTAGTTTTCCACTGTGATTTAATTTTTTTTCCCATTCATCTTCTGTTATAACCATTCCTCCTTCCTTTCCCCATTTAATTTTTACATGTTGGGTGTTGGCGGCACGGTGGCGCAGCAGGTAGTGCGCATGCCTCACAGCAAGAAGGTTGCTGGTTCAGGGCAGGGCCTTTCTGTGTGAAGTTTGCATGTTCTTCCCGTGCATGCGTGGGTTCTCTCTGGGCACTCCGGCTTCCTCCCACAGACCAAAAACATGCTCATTAGGTTAATTGGTCTCTAAATTGTCCGTAGGTGTGAGTGTGAGTGTGTGAGTTGTCTGTCTGTGTGTCTGTGTATGTAGCCCTGCGATCGGCTGGCGACTGGTTCAGGGTGTACCCCGCCTCTCGCCCATAGCTAGCTGGGATAGGCTCCAGCCCCCCGCAACCCCGAAATGGGATGCGCGGGTATAGAAGATGAATGAATGAATGAATGTTGGGTGTTTATCTGTACATTTATGTTTTTTATTGACATTTTTATTGAAAAAAATGGCACATGACACAAATGTCAGTTTTGAAATAAAAGTCAGTCAAGTCATAGAGGCATAACAATTATATACGTGAAGTGCTGTGCATACCAACAGATCAAGAGAACAAGCTATACTTTCTTCTTTTTTATTTTAACAAAGTTCAGTTTTATACAAAACACAGATCCACAAATAACTAAACACAGCAACCATAGGAGAAACAATACAAAAGAACTAAATACATTAAAATAAATATAAAGGGGAAAAAAAGAAGCTGAAGAGGGAGGGAGAAAGGCCCAGAGTGAAAGAATTTATCTCCTGTATAGACCATTGAACAGAAAGTCACTGTGTGTTTTGTCAAGATGAACGAACAGTAACCTTGTTACTGCAGCAGTGCCTTCTGGTTTAGGGCAAGTTTTAGAGGATAGACTTATATAAACATAGAGTAAGAATATCCGTCTGGTTAATTTTTTCATAGGTCAAGTCAAGATGAGTGTGGGGCTCACCGGGAAAAACAAAATGAAGGGGGCTGGATCTGTGGATGCTGAACTTAACAGAGGTCAGATGGCTGCACGTCTTACAGTTCACATATTATAAGATGGAGTCAGAAAGTTTGTTTCTGTGTGGGGAGGTGGAGATGTCCTGGTCAATGTGACTCAAGAATCACTGTGTGTGTGTGTATTGTGTGTGTTTTCTGTCTTTTGTGTATTGTGTGTGTGTACTGTGTGTATAACCTTAAACTTATTTTTGGATATAAAGTGACAACAGTGTATTTTTTAGGACAATCAACAACAGAATATTGACAAACTGAAAAACAAACATTCGAAACATGCAACCTTTTTTTTTTTTCAGGGGAGAATCACCTGCCATGAAGTATTTCCTATTTGATGACTCGCTGCTTACCTAGTGTCACCTTACCCACCTCTTCACCTGGTGATGCGATCCAGATTCTCAGGGCCACAGGGTTTGGACCTGGCACCAACTCTTGATGACTCCAGCTCCTGCTGCAATGATGGGGACTCCCCTGGGTCCAGCTGCATCTCAGCTGGTGAGCTCCACTCGCTGGCCGATGTGAGCAGTCTGATGGACTTTGAGTCAATCTCCACATGCTCTTCACCCAAACACTTGGTGCACACCTGGACATGCGTCACACCTGGTGATGACCAAGGGAGCCTGCAAGAGGAGCTGAGGAGGAGCAGCTTCCTGTCTTTGAGTCAGAGGGTCCAATTGAACCGCAGGATCCTCCAACACCTGCTGACCAACCACAGGGCACACCTGTATGGTAGCCAATCAGAGAGCAGAGAGCACAATGACACAGGTAAACCACAGGTGTTCAGGACAGGGGGCAGACCTTAACTAAGACCTGCTGTCTTACGTCTGATCTGTAAATCTGTAAACATCTGAGTTTCATCATAGTTGACACTTCATTCTTGATCACATCACATTCACACATAAGATTAACAAATGATGGGACACATTTTTGTTTCATCACACTCATAGATTGCTATTTACTTATTATTATTTATGTTTATGTTGACAGTACATTGGTTCTATTGTTGTGTGCATGCACCTCTACATAGGCAATGAAGTTATTTAGGTTACGTCTCTGCCAAGATCAAAGTGAACCATGGTTCACTTAATTTCTAGAGTGTAAACAGCCTTTTGGACCAATTACAAGAAGTTCTGGCAGGCAGTCAGCAGAACCAAAAGAAGGAAAAACAACACAACAAAACAAAATGAGCCGCAGTCGCACCTGAGGAGAGGAGAGCAAAAGTTTAATTGACTTTGTTCCTGCAACTTTATATTCAGTTGGGAAAAATCTCCAAAAACCATCTGACACTTTTCAATTATTTTCCAAGAGAATGAGAGAAAGCCGAATTGAATTAAAGTGACAGCACACCAACATCAGATGTATGCCTCCCAACAGACCAATCAATGTCAAGTATAGAGAGACCCAGCTCACATAAGTGATGACGACAGAACAGAGTTCTGTCATGTATAGTTCTTTAGTGCTCTTCCAGAATTGAAATGTGAAAGCAAAGCTAACTGGATCAAATGTGAACAATGTGGTAAAAATGCGTGTTGGTTTGGACCTTTGTTCAGACCGTCAAGTAAGTTTGACTTTGAATTTATTTCTGTTAAGTTCCATTTGTGTCTCTTTGGTTCACTTCAGTTTTGTTTAATTCTGTTTCTGTTAATTTCTGTTCAATTCAACTCAGTCTTTATTTAAACAGCCTAGAATTACAAATCACAATTTGCTTCAAGGGGCTGTAGATCCTCGATTCAGTTCAAGAGAAACTCCCAAAAAAAATCTTTAATAGGCCAAAATGAAAATGAAAATTGTTTGGTTCGGTTCTGTTGAAGTTCTCTTTAGTTCTGTGTGGTTCTATCAGGTTCTGTTTAGTTCTCCCCGTTTGTGGCTCCACAACTATTATTGCTTTGAACCAATGAAAAAACAGAATGTGATGAAACATCAGCCATCTTATTTTTCCTTCTTCAGGATTGATTCTGAATGATTCTGAGAGTCTTCAGAGAGATGAAGACAACCAGAGGTACAACCAATACACAGCCTACACACACACAATGCACAGAATACACACACAGTGCCCACTATACACACAAAACACAGATACACCCAGTACACAGAATACACACACTATACACACTATACACAGGCACAATACACATAAGACAAACACAGTACACACACAGTACACAGAATACACACATAATCCGGCCACACATAGCACTGATACACACAATACACAGAATACACACAGAAGACACATAAAACAGAATACATGTACAATACACAGAATCAGAATCAGCCGTATTGAGGTATGTGTGCATGACACGTACAAGGAATTTGACTCCGGTTTGAACATTTCACTCACTGTACTTGAAAACAGATGTACAAGAAACAAAAAAACATAAGACTGAACAGTAAATTAAAATCCAAAATAAACAATAAACAATTCATGCAATGAAGTTTACACTGCGCAGGTAATTATGTAGACAGTGACAATGGATTCTAAATGTCCAGTCAATGGACGGACAATACACACAACACACATAATACACACAAAACACACACAATACACACACACACTCAGGGTAACACACACACAGTGAGTGCTGATGTAAACAGTCTGTGGTCTCGTCAAGTTAATTAGTCCTGACGAGCTGCTCAATTTAATCCTCCTTCCTCTGTCACAGACACCAATCAGAGCTGCTGATGTCACCCTTTCCCCTCCCCCACCCCATCTGTGTGTGTGTGTGTGTGTGTGTGTGTGTGTGTGTGTGTGTGTGTGCGTGCGTGTGTGTGTGTGTGTGTGTGTTCAGCTTCTTTGTGTCAGCCTGGTTGCCGCGGCAGCCACAGTTTGAGGACAGAGCTTGTATGAAGCGTCGCTGCGTTCCTCTGAGAGCCGACCATAACCTGCTGACCCCCGACACACACGCCGTGTGAGTACACACACACACACAGTTGGTGTTTCTGTTTCTGTCTGATGTCTCCTACAAATGAGACGTCATTTTTAAAGAAAACATTATCAATGCTGTTTGATAACAACACAAGGAAACATTTTAAATGTATCAGCAAACTATTCACTGAACATTAAATCTGATCAGTTTTTCCTGGTGTCTTTAGATCCTCGATGTTCAGGTTCTTTGATTCATTGTCACTTGTCTGACAGACAGACAGGACAAGTTCAATTTTTCAATACTGAACCAAAACCACCATTTTTCCTAAAGGAGAAAGCGTCATTATCCTGTTTCCGTCTGTTCCTCTGTGAACATCTCGTCGTCTGTTGTTGATCTGCAGCAGCTGCAGTTTTACTCTGTGACCTCGGCTGCTCTGAGTTTGTTGTTGTAAATGTTTTTTTCTCTGTCTTGTGCTGTAACGTGGTCGATGATGAGAGCAACCAATCGCAGCTGAGCTGGTACGTTGTGGTGGTGTTACAGGACAGTTTGTCGAACCTGTGATGTTGTGCTCCGTATACTTACAGCTCCCCGGCTGTGCAAACATCAACAGACCTTATTCAATGTAATTAATTTACAGTAAACAATCAGCATCAGCTCAGTGCAGTGAGAAGTAAAACTGTTAAAAAAAGAAATTTATTTTGGTACCAGATTTAAAATGTGGACGTAAAATGACACAAATTATATCAATCGCTCATAGTATGATGATAGGCTGAATGTTTCAGTGAATCCATCACAGCAAACTGAGCCAAGTCCTGTTGTTTGGACTCTCAAGCCGTCTAACCGTGGTCTGTTCACAGGTCGGGGGTCAGGCTGCATCCTGTTGACCAGGTGAGGTCGGAGGTTGCGGCCTCTTTACCAGGACACCTGAGTGACTTGTCCAGCAGCGAATCAGCCGTCAGGTTGATGAGGCGACACCCCCCTGCGACATCTCCAATTCGTTTTCTGCGATTTGAGGATGAGACAGAGACAGAGGCGGAGACTCGTTACCTGGAGCGACAGAGGAGACGGGTGGGGCAAAGAGGAACAGGTGTCCTGGTCTCCAAACCAGACCTGAACCTGTATGTCAATGGCAGAGCGGGGCCACAGGGGTGGGGGAATGTTGTTGACAGACAGCATAGAGAACAGACACTGGTGGAAAACCTGAGCCTCCATCTACAACCACCTGTACCTGAAGACCGGGGTCGAAGTCTGTATAGGCCCCACCTCAACCTGCGGACTGAGCCAATCAGAGAGACTTACATCGGCTCTGTCACACCTGGTGAGACTAGCAGGGGAGGCAGTGGAGAACGGCGTGTTGCCAACAACCAGGTGAGGAGAAGGACAAATCCAATGGAACTCAATGGAAATCAGGTGACTTTCCCACAAGTCATGCCCACCACGGACCTGCCAATCAACCCCTATGCCCCCAATCAGCTGACCACTCCGACTCAGCCTTCATATTTAACCCCACCCATCTCCAAATGCTCCTCCTCCTTGTCTCCGCCATCACTGATGATGTCACAGAGTATTAGGCTCAATGGCACAAATGTGGAGAAGAATCAGAACCAGAACCAGGAGGATCTTGGGACACCTGAAGCAGTAAAGCCACACAGAGAGCTCCAAACTGGTGAAGAGCTGAAGGAGATGAGCCCCTGTGTGGAGGAGCATGGTCTACATCCTAGGATGAAGAACTCCTCCTTGACCTCAGAGATAACAGGTGAGAACATTTTCATGACACTACATTTACTGACATACTGACTGTTTACAGACAGAGATAAATATATATGACAAAAACACCAGTAACAGAGTACAGTATACTGTCAGCCACATCACAGAGTGCTGATGCATCATATGGAGTAGTAGTCAGTGTACAATCTTTGGCAGTCTTCATGTCCGACATGTAACAGCCACTGTGAGTCTAGTAAGCAGACTGAACTGTGATCAGAGTCCTGCTGG
The DNA here is from genome assembly GCF_051107435.1 of Chaetodon auriga. Classification (NCBI taxonomy): domain Eukaryota; kingdom Metazoa; phylum Chordata; class Actinopteri; order Chaetodontiformes; family Chaetodontidae; genus Chaetodon; species Chaetodon auriga. The sequence goes on from NC_135076.1 coordinate 30,580,128, forward strand.
AGGCCTCACTCAGCTTCATTACATTTCATTACGAGTTTAAGTGTCAGTCAAAGTTTAAAATGCTGCTATACATCCAGGTACTTCACCTGTGAGGATCTATCTTCTTTTTCTAAAGGCAATTTTACCACATAGATAGATAGATAGATAGATAGATAGATAGATAGATAGATAGATAGATTCACAAATTCCAGCATATTCCACAACATAGGTCCAGAGGATTTTCTTGTCAGCCCTGGATGTTTCACGAACTACTATACTTCTCTGTCAGAGATGTGAAAATATCTTATATCAACTTCATCAAGGCAAATTGTCACGACAGCTAGTGCTGTAAAATGATTGGATCTGATGTTAAGATAAACTTAAGTGACTGACGAAAGTTCATCAGCTGACCTCACTCACACTGCGAGCGTGACACTTGTGTTCTTCTGATCTGATTGCACTTGCATTGTTTGACAAACAGGCTACATGATGTCACACATACCTGTAAACACTAATGACTCATTTTATGATTGGTTTACAGCTGACAGCCAAGCTTCACCATCCTTAAACAGCAGCAGTGATGGACAGGTCAGACATCCAGTGAGAAAAGAGCTTCACAATGATGACACTTCGCTTCCTGAACAGTGAGTTTAAACCCAAACTGAGTCAGTGTAATGCCCCCAGCCCTAATCCCTGATCCAACACTAAGCATGTAAACTGGTGTGTCTGACCAAGACTACATCTCTACTGAACAAACAATCCAGCTTGTCAGCTACATTGTATTCAACAAGAGTTGAATCAAGAGCAACTGGACTTGGTTGTAGATATTTGAAAATGTTTCATCTCTAATCCAAGGGTCTTCTTCATTTCTAACTGGAGTCCCAGGTATTTTACCTCTGCGTGGTTGTTATGAAGGTCATCGATACCAGTTGTGGATCATTGACCCAAGTGGTGGGTAACAATGACGACAGTCATTGGAGTCATCACATGCGGCCAATTGTGAATAATTGTCGAATCTCTTGGGAAGGGATGAAAGGACACTATAATACCTCCTCTTATGTTGATAGATGGTTTCTCTGTTTGTACACAAACAGCCTCCTTCACCCCTCTTTCAAAACACGTGGCCTCCCTGTCCAAATTATGTACATTGTTGTCCTTTAATGAGTATCTCTTATCTTTCAGGTAGATGATGAGTCTTCACCTAAGAAGTTGGTTCTCCTGTGTTGAGTCATATGTTTGTTTAATGATTTTTATTTTCCTGATATATATGTCTGTGCATTCCTCATTGCATTGGACTACATGCACTAGATAGCGTTATTTGTGTTTGTTTGTTTGGTCTTTCAGATGGAGTATAGTTTCTGTCTTGGTGTGTGCTGGCTTAAAATAAACACAGGGATGCAGTGTTTTTTTGAGTTTCTCAGACACTCCAGGCGTGTCTTTAATGAAAATGTTGCTGTGTTTCTTCTTCTTTTCTTCACCACCTACAGTGTTGGTGTTTTTCCTGGATCTTGTGGCCGTTTTCACAAATGTCCAATTAGGATCCACAAGCTTTAGGTGGATCCCTCAGATGTTTGAGCTCCTTCCGTTGGGCCTGGGGAACTTGTTGGTACACTATCAGCTCAGTGGCGCAGGTTTTTGATGCCTCCTAATGGTTTTTGATGCCTCCTAATGGTGGTGAGAGTCAAAGAGTATTGTTTTGTGTGTGGGTTTCCTGCAGTTTGCCTTATTCCTTGCAGAGGTTGGCCATAATGGAAAATACTGGTAAGCCATTGGCATGGGCATGCCTTTTTCTGTAAAACCTACTATTGTATTGGAAGTAGGTTGTGTTCAGACAGTTGAAGACAGCTGAAGTTGGTTCTATTGTTGAGGGTGTTGTCTTTTAGTAGTTTTGTCCTTGGTTTCCACCGCTTCCATAGTTGGGATGCATGTGAACAATGAGGTCATATCCTAGGACACCATGGTTTCATCTACGTCCAGTTTCAGTCATCATTCCTTGTTCACAAAGTCCACGTAGTTTTGAATATGATGAGGCACGTTGCCAACCAAGGGGGCAAAGGTGGTAGATATATGTGATGGGATCTGGGAAAACCAGTCACGTGTCGAAATTTTACCTTTTGGAGATTTTAATATCACCTAGAAGCTTATTTCAAGCTCTTTTCAAATCTGTTTTCATGATTTTTAGATCTGGTTTGCATCAAGTGTTATGATCACTCAAAGTCAGCTGATCAGTAGGATTTTTTGGAACAGAATTTTGAGAAAAACAGGTTTAAAGACAAGGATTGTAAATCAGAACATGACCAGCTCCCTCAAACTCTCTCCGTCTCTGAAGCTTTGACATCTCTTTGTGTGTCTCGTAGCATCTGACTGAGGTGTCAGAATAATGTTTGATGATGAGGGTGACCTGATGTCCCGCTGTGTGCAGGACAGCCACGCATTTCCATTACTTTTCACACGTCCCACAAATTGTGATGTTGTCGCAAATTGTTAGCGACACTGTCAATAATAATTCACAACAACATCACAATTTGCGGGATGTGTGAAAAGTAATGGAAATGCCTGGCTGTCCTGCACAAAGTGGGACATCTGGTCACTCTAACTATGATCGATAAACCGTCTACGTAGACTGTGTAGACTAACACGTTAGGGGCGCATTTCATGCGCTGTTCGTTTTTCATTCGTAGGAGATAACAACAAACAGCGTGCCTAATTTAAATAATATTTTTAACATATTAAACATGCGAAATATAATGAGATATTTCCAGGAATGATAGACAAGAAGTTGTAAAATAATAATTTAATGAAAACCCAATTTCACCAATATTTTGACTTTCGACCTATTTTCATGTTTTCCTGGAAAAGTGCCATCCAACGGGTTTTCCCAGATCGCATCACATATGTTTTGCAATTTTCTAAGTAACTGCGTTGATGCTGCTTATAATCTGCCTGAGGGATTCCTTCTTTGTGAATCTTGGGGAGCCCATACATTCATGGGATGATTTCTACACGATATAGGTAATCATGTTGTTCATGATTGATGAGCTTCTTTTTCTGTAGCACTTCTAACCATTCTATGGCCCTTTTCTGGTGTTCACTGGTGTGATCTCGCCTCAGTGTTTCCTATGTATTTGTGTCACCGAGTAGTGAAGTGTCCCTGGCATGGCAGTTGACTGCGTTTACAACCAACCTCCTTTTCTGAATGGTCAGGTTGGTAGGAGGTGCCTTTCTGTTCAAGAGAGGCACTGATGCCTTCAACCTGATCTGTTCTGCATATGTTTCTGTTGTTTTTTCTGATGGCTGATTCTGTTGTTTTGATGAGGTCAACTATTGGTAAATGCTATGGTGTGATGGTGAAGTTTAATCCTTTAGCCAGTTTCACTGTTCACTCATGTCCTCACAACAGGTTTACAGGCTTTAATTTCTGCCTGTATGCAGTACTCAGAGAGACTGTGACATGGTCAGAGAGACCCAGTGCAGCATAGGGATTGGAGTGATAGACTTTGTTGATTGTAGTGTAATAGTGATCCCAAATATTCTGTCACAAGTGTTGGTTCAACTGGTTTGTGGAGTCACAGGGAAAGCAGCTGCATCAGGCTAAACCGATTTATTGATTTATTTTCATAAATGAGCCTGCATCTTGTTTCAAACTGGATGAACTGATGTATTCAGCTTACCAGGTTGTTTGATCGATATTATTGATTAATAACAGGAGCTGTACAGCAGTTTTTGACTGTTTCACTTGATCTGCCTCAGCAGATTCTTCTTCTTCTTTTTCTTCTTCTTTGTCCAGTTGTCATAGAACTGTACATGTTTAAATTTACATTTTATTTTAGCACTTTAAGGACTCCTATTCTGTCTTGGTTGAAAACCTGACATTGAAAGTTCATTCTTGACTTTGGAAACAGTAGTTCAGATGCAGATGTACTTTTCCATCTTTTTCTCTACTGACACAGATTCTGACTCCTGAACTCAGATTATGTGTTGATACACAGAACTGATCTGATATCAGCTAGTCTGGTTTTTCACAGAAAATCTGTAAATCTCCTTGTGTAGAAACAAGAAAAATAATTTGGATGTAAAGCAACATTAGGTCAGCAGCTGAGATTGAATGAATATAACACACTGAGTTTTCTAACTGATACGCAGAAATAACCTGTATTTAATGTGGATCCATCTGATACTGATACATGAGCCACTTAACTAGGTCAGTAATACCACCAATACTGATTTAGAATAGTGTTGGTGCATCTGAACCATCAGCTTCAATTCTCTGAGTGTTTCAGAATCTGATCTGATCATAAATCATTTCTGTTTCTTTCAGCTTCATAATGAGAGATGAATCCTCCCGTCTTTCTCTGCGACGCCTTTTTTCCACTGTCACACTGAGTAGGACTCGAACTGGCAGCCTTGACCGCCTCAGCTCACGGCTCTACCCCTCAGTGCATGATCCCACCCCATCATGTCCCAGGAAGTCCTCGAGCCTGCTTAAGAAAACCCTGTCTGTTCAGTCACTCAGTGGGGTGAGGAGATAATCAATTATTATATCTCAGCTGCAGTTTTTAACTTCTGCAGAGGTCACCATTCTTCTTCTTCTTCTCCTCCTTCTTCCTCTTTTTCTTTGACCCTGTATGATTCATGTTTGTCTAAAAGGGGTCACCCTTTTTGCAGTTGAGGAAGTCATCGTCAGTTCAGAACTTTGGGTCAGACCAGAAGAGGAAGAAGGATCGTTCAGCTGACTACAGACCATCTGCTGAACAGTAACACACCAATTTCTGATTTTAATATTCTGTTCTCCAGAGCAACTCAGATCATCTGGAAATAAAAATGAAACCAATCGCAGCTTCTGTCCTCACAGGCTGTATTACTGTCTGTCTCTCTCCGTCTCTGTCTTCCCGTCTGTGTCTCAGGTTCTTGCAACGATGTCTCAGTCTTGAGGATGTCGGTTGTCCATGTTCAGTCCGGTCTGTTGGTCGAGTTCTTCAGGTTTATTCTGATGGTACATTTCTGTTGGAAGTCAGTCGACCAAAGAACCGAATATATGGATTCATCATCAGCAGAGGGAGAGGACGACCTGACTCTGGTACTGTAACGACCAAAAATTTTACTGCAAATATTATTAATAGCACTACTAAAACATAACCCAAGTGTCCTGTTTAGTACCATTAACCAGCTTGTAAATCCCCCTCCTCCTGTCATTCCTGCCTCGTCTTCTGCTGACTGCGAATATTTCTCACCTTTATATATATATATATGTAATATAAAGGTGCACACAGTGGATGTAGTCTGTTGCTGAAGGAGCTGCTTAAGGCCTCCACCATCTCATGCAGAGGGTGAGAGGGGTTGTCTGTGATGTCAGCTTTGCTAACATCATCCTCTCACCCACCTCCTCGATGTTGTCCGGAGGGCAGTCCAGGTCAGAGTCAGCTCTCCTGAGCAGTATGTTCAGTCTTTTTCCGTCCCTCCCAGAGTTCCCACAGCCCCAGCAGACCACTGCATTAGAAGGTTGTAGATGCCATCTCAGAATCGTGAAATGTTTTTATCAGTGTCCTGCATTCTCCAAAGGACCTCAGTCTTCTTAGCAGATGGAGATGACTTTGGCCCTTCTTGTACAGGGCATGTGTATTGCTTGTCCAGTCTAAACAATACAGCTGTGGCTGAATGGATTTCCTGATGTTGTTTTAAATAGTCCAGAAAGTAAAAAGCAAATCATCAGTCTCACCAGTTTGACATCCATACATGTACATGATCGACTGAGACTATTGATGGAAAAAACATGGAAAAAGCACAAAAATACACTAAAACAAAGACAATGGCTGGAGCTGCTGTAACAAGCAGCTTATGGCCAGCATGCCAATTCCTCACTAGGTAGGCTGGCCCATCTGACATCGGCCAGAATTGCCAGATTGCCAGTTCAAGTCCAGTTGAGGAAGTCAGTTTGTTAGTTTGTAGTTCAGCTCTGATACTGTACTGATCAGCAGTGACACTTCTAATACTGACAGTCCTGCTAATAGGCATCTACCAATATTCCATTCAATTCAATTCAATTTTATTTATATAGCACCAAATCACAACAGAAGTTGTCTCAGGACACTTTCCATACAGAGCTGGTGCAGATCAAACTCTTAATCTACAGAGACTCAACAAATCCCTCATGAGCAAGCAGTTGGCGACAGTGGCGAGGAAAAACTTCCTTTTAACAGACAGAAAGAGAGAGAGAGCGAGAGACAGAAATGCAATCACAGTAACAGTGACAGCTCTAATAATAAGACTCTTAACTAAAGGTAGTATATATAGCATAGTATACACATGTAAGTGCTATCGTATAGTATAGTACAATACTAATACTACAATTATTTTTACTTATGGTACTGCAGCTATAGGACTGGTTTCAGTGAAACATTTTTTGTTGACACTGAACTATTTACTCAACATGTTATTGGTTTCTTACAGTTTTTGCAGAATGTAGGTCACTGATGATGCTAATACAGAATTGACAGTGTATTACCAATGTGTTAACAGTGTATTAACAGAATAAAAACATGTGTACTATAGGTGTATATGTGGAGGACATGGTGGATAGCAGCACTGAGAAGTTGTACGCTGGCCTGCTGACAGTTGGAGATGAGCTCCTGGAGGTGAACGGGGAGAAGGTGGCTTCTCTCAGTCTGGACCAGGTGACCCACCTTCTGATCCAGAACCCCTCTACCACCATCCGGGTGCTCCGACACAGAAGGACATCTTCACAGTGACCACAACACTGACTGTTTGCAACTACAACCACCATTAAAACAAACACATCCTCAGAGTAGCTACCTGACCCTCACTTCACAATCAAATCACACCTTCTGGTACCTGGTCCAATCACAACTGAAAGTCCAGAACTGAAAAATGTACTTTACTGAAACTTTTTTGCATTCTGAAACTCTTAGCTTAGCACAAAATGACTGGCACTACAAACTATAAACAAATGGTCCAACCAGGACACATCTATTGTTCCAACCCACTTAAGATGAAACCAAGGCAACCAAACCTCTGTATGACAAAATCCTCAAGAGCTGATATCCCAGTTCATCTCTTCAGTTGCTGTCATGCCAAAGTCAGCAAGCTAATTTTCTGTCTCATTTGTGATCTGATAAACATTAAATTCAAGAAATTCAGTCTCCCATGTCACTATTTTCAAAGCTACTATAGCTGCCATATTTCATGGGTCCCACGTGAGTGGTACCTCGATGGGAATGTTGTCATTAAGGCTTTCATCATACAGAAGTGGAACTAAAGTGGGCTGGGAAAAAGGACCTCCCAGGACCCACCTCTGCCCTCACTTCCACCTTGGACTGTAGGTATCAGACTCTGAATGGTTAGAATAAACAGGAGTCTAAAGTTATAACTTTATCATCACCTGACAGTCATTTGTTCTGCAGCTGTGTTGGCACAACATCATGTCTTTATATCTGACCAACATAAAGAAGAAGAAGAAGAGACGTACTTTATTAATCACTCCACACAACCACATGCATTACATTCACACACCATGCTTGAAATTAATTCCTCTGCGTTTGACCCATCATGGTAGTCCTTCCTCTGCGGCAGACCAGGAGCAGTGGGCTGCCAGCTGACAGCAGCGCCCGGGGACTCAGTTCCTTCCTGTCACCATGGTGATCTTTTCCATTCTAAACAACCTGTTTTGCTGCGTCTGGGATGCCCCATGAAACCCCAACACAAAGAATAGCATGTCAGATTTTTATTGTCTTCACTCAGCTAGTGTGACATCTCCCACAATATGTTCCTGCACGATGACCAATTAGGTGGTCTCTCCAGAGCACAGTAAGGTAACCATGGCAAGGAGGAGGAGGAGGAGAGATGCAGAGGTTACTGCTGTCAGGTGAGACAATGAAAGAGAAGAAAAGTTGGTTGAGCTGTGGCAACAGTACCTCTGCCTGTTTCCTCAAGGCTTGAGTAAAAAAAGACAAATGTTGGCAAGAAACACTTGAAGCTCTTTTTCAGCTGGTGAGTAGCTGCTGTGCTGTCATCACATCATCCCCGGTCCAAACTGCAGGAATATGGTCATCATTACTAATTCCAGATCAAAGGCTAAAGTGACCTGTTTGACAAGGCCAACAAAGCTGAGCCTGCTGCTTGTACAATAAATAACTATGGAAATAAAATTACTATATGTAAACTTGTTGTATCTGTCGTAATTGTTACCCAGATGCTACCCAGTGGATATATAGATAATGACGCCTCTTGCATTTGTATTTAATGTTATGTCATCCACAGCTGTTCTCTCTTTCTTTTTTTTTTGGTGAAGAAGACTGCCAGCATCCTACAAGTTTCTGTCAGTTTGATTAACAGCTGCTTCACCTGCCTCCCTGATGACATCTGAACTGGTGCGTGAATGTGAGATAAGACGTGCTGTGATCGATTGGGGTCATATGTATAGTCTGTTACACATATACTGGTGAACAGCTGTCATCTGCGTTAACCAGTGAAGTCACTGGTGATATTTATTTGAGCTGCAGAGGCGCTACATATTTGTTATTCAGTCAAGTCTCTGATGAGGCAGAAAAAAAGCAGATTGTTGTAAAATGTGGGGTGAGCTCAGTGCTGTCTCTAGTGGCAGAAAAGCATCAGTTAAGTAACTGCAGTATCAGCGCTTTCTGCTCTCCAGACACCAGAAACTTTATTCATCTGAATAACAGTATGAATATCAGCAGGTTAATCTGATAATGAAAAACAGTTTTTGTTTTGGATACTTGTTGTACTTTTCTTCACCTTCAGAGCTGCTGGAAGGATTAATAACTAAAATGACATTAAGTTAACTGACATTACGTAATGCACTAACAGTGTTGTACTGGGTCATTTGTTATCTCACATAAACATTTAAAGAATTTAAAGAAACCTCTGCAGTGTTTCTGTCATTTATTTTTATGTTTGCTTATATTTTCAGACAAATTAAAGAACTTATGATCTGTAGCTTCATATCTCCTGTTGTATTGTTCTGAGATGGGGAGGATGTAAAAAATATAAATATTCAGTTTTAATAAATAATTGTTTCCCTGTTCATTTTAAAGGATTTTTTGTTTTCATTTCTTGTGTCTGTTTGTATTTCTTTCATTTGCAGTTGTCTGGTAAATACCCTATGATTCTATATAGATAGTGTTCTGTGTTCCTGCACATCTAAGCTGACACTTAATGTGGACCCTAACAAACAAAAAAATCTAAACATTATGTGCAATATTTTAACTATAGAATACAAATTCAAATTCCCAGAAAAAACATGGGAACTTGTCTAAAACCTAACAGAAATAAATTCTAATTAAATATTTGTAATGAAAATAGCCAAAGATTCAATACCAAATTACAGTATGTTATCAGCCATTAATTATTTATATACTTGTGATAAATGTCAAATATGGGGTCAATGCCTGGTTCTGGCTGCTGTTGCAAACATGAAAAATTTTTAAAGAGATCAGTCTGTTTTTCTTTTTTGAGATCAGTTTATTGAAACAAAATTCATCCACAGACACAAAAATTCTCAGCTTCTGCTGTTGACAAAAAAGAAAATAATAAAGACAATGTTTTCATTCACTCATCAACAACATAGTTTACCTAATTAAACTGATCAGTAACAGTTTTGGCCTTCACTCAGTTGTATTTCAGTCATTGATCTGTTTTGTTGGTCTGATTCATGATATGTCAACAAGATACAGAGTTATTATTATTATTATTATTATTATTAATTGTTGTTTGTTTTCAGAAATTAAGTTAGGAATATAGCTCCTCAATGTATATTTAAATAATTAAAAACACTTAACAATAAAATGCAGTCTGACAGTAAAGACCAATTAAGATTAATTAAAGATGAAATGTGAAATTTTTGCCTGAAAGAAAAATGCAAAAAATAGTCACTTTTTTGTGAAATGTGTTGGAAAATGACTGCATTTAAGAAGAGTTGGTGCTGAAACATGCCGACAGATTAAACAGAACAACACAGTCACTAATTGCTGAAGTTAGTGAATTTAATTTCCATCAGTCAGAGGTCTGAACACTGCGGTTTTATTTTTTCACAATAGTAACAGGAAATAGTTTTACTTCTAACAACATTTCATCACCTTCAGCTGTGCAATTTTCACTGCCATGCGTACCGTAAGCCTGTTGGTGGGGGATGATGTAATTAGCTATTTCATGCAACTGTTACCTGATTACAGCCAATTTATATCATACAAGCAGTGACCTCACTTGCTAATCTTCAGGACACTTCCTGCTGCTGTGTCATAATAAAAGCCTTCCAAACATTGACTAGAGAGAGGCTTCTATTGCAGAGAAGCAGCAGGAAGTGTGTGGTTTGAATTAATGATAATTTAACACTACAACAGTCTACTGATCAATAAACTGATCGATACGGTACAGGAAACAAAACATAACATAAATGAAATAAACCATATGAGGAAACTAAATAAAAAATAAAACATTAAAACACAGTTGTTTAAATTCAATGAAACAAACAAAAACAAACACAAACTGTAAACGGAAAAATCACAAAAGCAGTTTTAGTGTTCTTACACTATTATTCAAAAAGATTATTTTCTTTCCAGAAAACCTTCAACGAGCCTTAACCTCAGAATACACAGCAGGATTAAAGTTGAAGGTAAACCAGGATTAAACTGATGTTAACATAGACCAAAACCGTTAAAAGTTACACTGGGTTTAAATGGAGAAAACCTGAAGTCAGAATTGCACTTAACTTGAAATTAAGATGGAATTTAACTGGAGTTAAAAGAAAAAACACAAAAGAGGGCTAACACGGAGTTAACGTAGACACAGACAGAAGTTACACTGGAGTTAAATTTCATTTACTATAAACTCACAGTCAAACTGGGATTAAACTGGAGTTAAAACACAGATAAAGTGGAGTTAAAGGTGTGATATGTAAGAACTGACCTCCAAAGAAACAGGGGCAGCATATCAGCAAAGTAACTGCCAACTGCTGCTCACTACACTCTTTGCTGTAGCTTCTAGCTGCCATTAGCAAGATAGATCAGTTAGCCGCGCAGCTAGTGGCCCTGTGAGCTGACTGGAGTCTGCCCTGATTGAAAGCTCGGAGCACCGGGAGATTGTTGAGGTTTACATCATGGGCAACAGAACTAGACTCAACAGCCTCCCAGTGAACACAGCTGGACCAGAACTGAACACAGAGGGAGGAGGCCAGAAGACAGAGAAAACGCAGAGGTGATTTACAGCGGCTCTGACCAGGACCCTGACTCCGAGGACGATGAAGACACGGCAGGCTGGGACAGGAGAGCCGTGAACTGGGAGAGCAGCAAGAGGAAGGTCGGTCATCAACTATGTGGAAAAGCAGCGTCTATAGCCGCAATATTTTCACATCTAACTGAAAACCAAACCTGGTTTTTCAGAGTTGGTGACTGTTCTAACAGTTGAAAGATAAGATAGTTTTGGTGAGTTTGAATAAAGTGTGATTTATGATGAGTTAACTTAGCAATTAAGCTAGTCTTAGTTAATTAAGGAGAGAAACTTGAATTCAGAAAGTGTAGTGTTGTATTTTTATGTTTAACAAGGAAAACAAGAGTAAAAATATTTCTTGTCTTGACATTTTGTAGATTATTTTGTTCATTGATTACGCTAAAAAAAGCTAAGAGAGCTTAAGAAATGTAGCAAACTTGCATACATCTCCCACCTGAAACTATGGGTCCTATACTACTGGACAGGACGGGCTGCAGCTAGCTGGTTAGCATGCTAATTTCAGTAGATATCTCTGCAGCACAATACATACGTCTTTGACACAACATCAGAACTATTACTTCTTTATGTTGGGTTGATCATTTACATGTTGTAAGATTTAAACTTAAATTCTTATGCACTGCATCTTTACAGTAGAATTAGACTGAAGCTAAAGTGGAGTTAAATTTATGTTACTAAACTCACAGTTTAACTGGGATTGATTTGAGAGTTTAAGAGGAGTTTTACTAGGTAAAGTGGAGTAGATTTAGACTAAGTTAAATTGGGATGTAACTGGAATTGAAATTTTCAGCCCTTTAAATAAAACATCCAAACAAACACAATCATAATTTTGTAAAACGTGAAACATTAAAACACATCAAAAATGTTTACACTTGCTTTGACTTTTGACCTCTGCCACGATTGTAACAGTCAAACACTCAAAGAACCAAAGTGCCTTTTCAGTCCCACTCAGAGGAAATGGAACATCCAGTAGAGTCCAGCAGAGTCCAGTAGCTTCCCGCACAATCTTGTATACAGAGTGTGGTCCAACAAAGTCTGTCTGTGGTATCAGAGATCAGTAAAGTCCAGTTTAAACAGTAACTGGTTCAAACTGAACAACAAGCTTTTGGTTTCCAGATTTTAAACAAAGTTCTTGTTTAATGTAATTACTGAGAGAAAAGGATGATTTTGTTTGACAAAGACACAAGTTCAGTTTCACTAAAACATGACAGAGCATTATCTGCTGTTAAGTTTAAGTAGAGCTAAACTGGAGTGTGCCTGTTTTACGATCTCTGTTGTGCCGATCTTAAACAACATTAAAAACTATTTGTATGTAACAGTGAGTTTGAAGGTGGACTGATGGTGTCTGTTCTTTAAGATTTCAGGCTGCTTCTGCTGTTCCAGGAGCCTGATTGGGTGATTGTTCTCTGCCAACTTAGGTGTGTTACTTGTCCTTAGGTGTAGATCTATGCATCAGGAGTCCAGCTGGCCCAGGGTGAGGAAATAAATGGACTGACAGGTGTTTGATTTTTGACTTTTCGTTTCAAAGCGAACCACCAGAGTCCAGGAGAGTTCAGTAGAGTCCAGGAGATTTCAGTAGAGTCCAAGAGATTTCAGCAGAGTCCAGGAGAGTTCAGCAGAGTCCAGAAGATTTCAGTAGAGTCCAAGAGATTTCAGTAGAGTCCTGGAGAGTTCAGCAGAGTCCAGCAGACACAACATTAGGACGGGTTCTGTGCTGACAAGATCAATCAAAGGATGAAGAAGAGGAGGATGACGACCAAGAGGATCGCGAGCAACACACCAATAGCACACCACTGACGACGATCTGCAAAAACACAGTGTTAATGACTTTACAACAACTATAACTATCACTATCAATAATCCCAACTATCACTAACTTTAGCTAGTAATAATAAAACATGAATAGAAATAACTAGAACTGACTGTCTAACTAACTTAAGCTAACTATTATTATCCATATCTAAGTGTAACAGTAACTGGTCCTTTTCTCATCTTTCTGTTGTCACCTTAAAATTTCAGTCTGAGGAGCTTCATCCAATCAGAACACGGACTGATGCTCTAATACAGGTGAGGTTTTGATTACAGAAACCTGATTAATGTTACTCTGTGATGCCGTTTCTGATATCTGATCAATACTGAGAGCTGGTCACATTCGACAGAGTATTTACAGTAAATCTGGTCTAACAGAAGCCTGAATCCATAAAGAGATAAAGTAAACACCTTTAGAGCTAAAAAAAATATTACTTAGTTTTCTGTTCTGTTGTTTTATTTCTATCACTAATCCAGTAGAAACACTGAGGGAAGATTACCACTGGTCATGTGGGACACTTTGGCCAGTTTCTTCATGACGTTGTCCAATCTCGACTGAGTGTTGTCCATCTCATGACTGAAGTCGTCCAACATCCTGCAGCAAAAACACAAAATAATTTCACAAGGCCAGAAAACAACCAGAGGCCATGTGTTCCCTGAAAACAAGGACCTGTTCTCAGCCCAAACACCTGTTGTCCTTCACTTTCCATTTTTACCCCAAACACCTCCTGGTGTGGACTCCACCTCTTTTGTTGAAGTTTGTTGAAAGTACAGTTCACAATTTTGGACGTACGATTTTCTTCCTGCAATGTACTGGGGCAGTGGAATCAGAGCTGGAGACCAAAACAAACTGAACATTCTCTCAGCAGCTTAACAAGGTCGTCACCTGGAATGATTTTCCATCAGTATTGAAGGAGTTCCCATAGGCTTGCAAAAGTTTGGGTAAAAAATAACCTGATTTCCACACTGCATTAAGTCAAAGATGACACATTTTTTTCTTTAATATTCCAAATGAGATTACTTTTTTATTTCCATCTTTTACAGTTTTAAAATAAAAAGGAAAAGGCTCAGAAGCAAGTTTGGGCACTCTGCATGGTCAGTACTTAATAACACCAACTTTGGCAAATATTACAGCTTGTAAATGCTTATTGTAGACAACTGGGAATCTTTCAGGTCTTTGGATGTTTGGGGTTTTTTCACCGATTTTTCCTTTCAACAGGCTTCTAGTTCTGTGAGATTCTTGGTCTAGCATGCACTGCTCTTTTGAGGTCTATACACAAATGGCAATGATGTTTAGGTTGGGGGACTGTCAGGGCCACTGCAAAATCTTGGTCCTGATGAGGTAGTCCATTGTGGATTTTGAGGAGTGTTATGATCATTATCCTGTTGTAGAAGCCATCTTCTTTTCATCTTAAGCTTTTTTACAGACATTAACTTCCAGAGATTATTGGTATTTCATTGAATCCATTCTTCTCTCTACGATGCAAAGCTGCCAACAAGGCAAACAGTGGCTATTTAGAAGAATCCAAAGAATAAAACATATTTTGGTCTAACACGTCTTTGTTTACTACATAATTCCATGTGTTCTTTCATAGTTTTGATGTTTTCAATACTTATCTACAATGTAGTAAATAATAAAAATAAAGACAAACCATTGGATGAGAAGGTGTATCCAAACTTTTGACTGGTACGGCACTATGCTTCACTGATGTTGCTGCTTCAAATCTCACCATTATGTCACTTTGCTTGAGACAGTATTGTACTAGTTCAAGTACAAGACGTCACATAAATAGATTGTTGGAAATAAATTTACAACGTAGAGGATTCTCAGTGATAAAGAATCTTCATAATTAACGTAGTGACTCTAAGTTCTTACACAGCCTGTTCGTCCAGCTCCATGCCAATCCTCTCTGACATGTTCTTCAGGACTCCGATTGTTCCTGAAACGAGCTCCAGCTGTTCATCCTGCTGCTCTGCTATCAGCTGACAGAAACAAACACATACGCTTTATTTAATTGTTTTATTATTTTTTTCTTTCATCCTAAACTTTCTCACATCTTCATACATATTTTTTAAAGCAAATTCTTGTTTATATCCTTAGTTAAATTGTATTTTTAATACATTATCATAATATTATAATATGTATTATATATTATAATACATATTATATAACTATATATTTAGTTAAATTCACTGCTGTTGTTCCTGTCTATATTTTTTTGTCACTTTTCACTTACTTTTTAAAAAAGATTCTTGCATACATTCTGTGGTCGTCTGTATTTTTAATTGCTACTGCAACAAAATAATGTCCCAAATTGGGATCAATAAAGAAGCAGTCTAAAGTCTACTGATGTCTCAGAGGTCCACTGTTGCCTGTTTTATTGGTCAGCTGTTACTGTACCTGCTGCTGGACCTGCTGCTCCTCTATGAACTGAGAGTTGGCGTTCTGCAGTTGCCGGTCCAGTCGGCTGTATTTATCAGGACTGGGCTGCCAGATCGGACCCTGAGCACCACGCTCACCAAGCAGAGCCTGGATGTCACAACAACACAAACACATACTGTTAGTTTTGCTGCAGCATCTCAATATACTGGGTACCCAGGGCAGGTACTTCACCGGCTCTTTGGCCTTTCTTAAAATTTTATATCCATCGCTCACTGTTGCCTTTGTGCCCCAGTTTCCCCAGTTCTGAGTGTTTTGTCTTGCTCTTTCCAACAGTTTCCCATGGCTATCTAATTCCAAGGCAGCCACCTTTGTGTTTTTGAAAAATTTTAATTCCAACAAAAACCAAAACTATTGTGCCTTTCATCAGAAAATTGCTTTGTTGTGCTTATACCAAGCATGTACACATTATGGTACTGGAGTGTGGAGGCAATGGGGAATGACACATTCACAATTTCTGCAAGATGAAGGTTAAATGATGAACTACCGTAATTTAAATAAAAAAAAAATGCACTAAGTCACTCAAAAAAATAAAGTTAGGGTCTGATTAGTAAGTCATGCAGGGGATGTGAAGTATTGTTCATTATGTTGAGCAGTTTGTGCAACATTCTTCTCTGAACAACCAACTCGAAAATTGCACTTGCAACAACAGAAAGATCTGCAACATCTTGCTACACACACTAAAGAACCAAAGCTTCCTCGATAAATAGAATATGCTCTGTCCCTTCTTGTAAGCAGTCTGTCAGTGTTACACTTCCAGTCCAGTCTGCTGTCAAGGTGATGGCCTGTACGCTACATTCATGTTCTTTGCCAGTTGCATGCCTGTCGAAGCGATGAAATGCACTAATTGTGGGGGTTTTTAGAGATGTAACAGAAAGTTTTATACTCATGCTACAGTTTGTGCCAAAAAACTTTCAACACCAGCACCAGTACAATGGTATGTGCAAAAATGAAATGTACAGCCTTGATATCATTACCACTTTCTTTTGATCAGACAACACATCAGTAGACCCCACTCTTTAAAGTCTTTAAAACAAAATAACAAACCTGTTCTGGTAGGTTACCAGGTGAGTGTGTGCAGTTACCTGTTTGTTCTTTCTGTCCACTGATGCAGCAGCTGGACTTGACATATGCTCTTTCATTTCCTTCAAGAGAAAAGTCGGTTTCAGAAGGAAATGGAACAAACCTGCAGAGCCTGCTCACCTGAGCACATGTCAACAGTCAGGTGAGTTTTAATTAATTTTATAAATAAAACATACCTTGACAGTCTGTCTGGTGCTGGTGATGAAGGCCTTCCTCTTTGACAGCTCAGCTGCGTCCAGGTTGAACTTCTTTGGGTTGGACTCGACGATACGTTCACGAACAGTTAAGTAACACATCAGTCTTTACGTTTTCACACTTTAAATTGCCGAACTCACAGAGACAGTAAAAACACACACTGTCACTGTTTAAAGGATATTGATGGTCTCGTCAAGGTCCTCCAGGTCCCACTCGATGGAGCGCAGACTGTTCCTCAGTTCATTGGTCGTCCAGTCCATTTCTTCCTTGGAGGCTCCACCCCCCTCCTGCAGCAGCTCGCTCCATCTGTGATGGAGGCTCTGAGCTGCGTTCACCGCCTTCTGAACTTCACTGATAACAATCAAACAACATGAAATAATGGCTGTTAGGGCTGAGTGAATGAAAATAGGAATGCACTGAAAAACATGCAGACTGCTGAAGTTTCACGTTTCTAACTTTTACTATTACTATTATTATTATTAGTCACATAATCTCCATCTGGATTTTAGAAAGAGAATAAAATCTACAGTTCTCAATCTCTTACAGTGTTGTTCAGGATCAAGTTTGAACAGAGCGAATGATCTCCCACATCAACCTCTTCTTACATGGACATGAGAGGCTCGGATCAATAAAGGCATAAAAAACTAAATATGTCCTTTAAATTTGAGATGAAATGAAAAAATGCCTTTTTAACCCTTTTAGATTACATTCTCAGGCGTATTCTAGACCTTATTTAACAATATATTCTTAAAAATAAATTTCTTTGTATTCTCATGTCAAAATCCAATTTTGGAATTTTTTCCCTGGAAAATAAATGATGTGCACTTACGCAAACTAGCACCAATCACTCAAAACCAATAATATCATGACATCCACTCATCAATTAATCTTCAACTTTTAGCAGCACAGAGCTAAAATTCTACAACAGGATGGTACATTGTTGTGTCTTGGAGTCTTCACCCCTTCAAACCTTATTCCGTTTACCTAAAATACCCTGATTACAGGCCTGCTGGCTAGAATTTATTCACTTTGAGGAAAGTGGTATATGACAGCTCCAGATTACGTGCAAGGCATTTTACAGTGGACTAGTTCAGCAACTTCATGGGGCATACAAGGTGCTTTGTCTCTCTCTTGGTGTACGCCTTCAGGATACCAGTAACCCTCCACCTCTTACAGTTCCAGTGGATGAAGGTGTTGAAGGAGACGAACAGTCCACTATGATAGAATGGAGGCTAGCATCCAACTCTGAATCACTGTAATTCTCTAAGTTTGTGACAGCATGCCCAAGATTCAAATTCCTCCCAACATTATGTCAAGCCTGCCTATGCGCTTTAACTAGGAAATACATCATGATATGGAGGGTAGATAGTCTCCAAACGCTGTGTCATCTGGATTTTAACCCCCTGTGCTTGACAACAGCGGTAGCGCGTTTATTTGATTTTTGTATAAACATCTTTTCAATAATAAAGCGCAGAAATCCGGTTCAAATGTTGTCAAAGTCTGTAGCGATGAGGAACATGAACCTTCAGAGTGTGAGAGTTTAACTCTAACCCTATGATGAAGATCGATATCAATTTTATCTTTTTTCCATATCATGGCAAGAGTTCAATGTGACCATCTTGGTTGAAGGTTGCTTCTGTGACTAACATGAAAAAAATGATTTGTGGATCAATAGTTTTAATAGAATTGACTGTCCATTAGAAAAGATTTCCTCTGTATAAAAGATTTATTATTATTATTATTCTTTTTTACAGAGGACTCACAGCCACCGGGTGGCATTTCGACTTTTCTTTTAAATGTATCTACTATTTTATTCTTATATTACACTTCTTTTGTGAAGCTGACACTTCGGGAAACCCCGAACTTAAAGTTAAACTGCTTCTTTCCAAAATGCTCCAGGACAAACAGGGGCCTTTTTCCTCAAAGTTTGAAATTTAACACGTAGACAAAATCTTCTATGTAAAGTCTATGAAAAGGTGAACTTAAAAAGTCGCATTAAAATGGAGAAAATGAAGTATGACGGGGTTTTAACATTTCACTAAAACGGAGTTCAACGAAGAAAAACACAATAAGCCTTTGACACTTCATGTCTGACATCACTGTTACATTATTATCATTCATAGAGAGAAAACGCCGCGATTTGATTTACAATAAATAGAAATGTGAGACTTTACTGTAGACTTGACTCTGATACCTGACGAGCTCTGTGCTAACATCACAGCATTATGCTAACATGCTAACTCACTCACAAACGGCTGATAGCTAACGTTAGCATAGCTGTTAGCTAGCTGCCTGTCTGTGCGCAATTAAACCACGAATAAAACGGGTGTCCATCCCTGTGGCTACACTGATTAACGATAAGCTATCAGCTCTTCGCAGGCTAACACTAGCAATTAGTCCCTGTTAGCATTAGCTTGGTTAGCACGATGTAAACAGTTCTGACCCCTTGACGACGAAGAACGGGTCTTCCATGGACATGTTGCTGGTTCCGGTTCAGTCGCAGTGGGGCTCCATCACACAGACTCTCAGCTCCGTATCCGTTTTAACAAACTGAACTTTATTCACTTAATCTCTGATTAAAATGATTTTTTCTCCATTAGACCTGCTGCTGCTAACACCGCTTTGTTTACATGCAGTAACGTCTTCCGCAGCGGAAATGACCCCCTCACGTCACATACACATGGGTAGGGTCATCACCAAAAAAAAAAAAAAAAAAAAGACGCTGATGAAAAATAGTGCAACGACTAAAAATAAAAAGCACAGACAATAAGAACAGTATCTATGTACCATAATTGAAGCTAATAATAATTTGGTCCAGACCAGTGTGTGCTGAATTGATGATGGATCAGCTGATCTGGAGTCTGTCTGCTGCTCAGATTACAGTTTGTATGTAACGATCCATAAATACTCACACTCCTTCGGGCCCCCAAACAGCAGAACTGGGAGACTTACTGCTGCGGACCATACCATCCCAGGGTACTCATGCACATGACCCCTGTCTACCCAGTAATGCCTACCTGTCTACCTGTGTACCCTCTCAACATCTTCTTTGGGAGGTTTGATGCACGAAACAGCACTCCCACGGAGAAAGCTGTTCCCCAGCAGGATGAAGAGGCACTCTGTCTCGACGCAGCTGATGTGCGGAAGTCTCTGAGGGGAGTCAATTCATGGAAGGCTCCAGGCCCTGACAATATACCTGGGCGGGTGCTCAAAGAATGTGCAGATCAGCTGGCTCACATTCTAACAGACATTTTTAACACCTCATTGCATCAAGCCAAAGTCCCGTCATGTTTCAAGTCTGCCACCATCATCCCAGTGCCAAAAAGACCTCAAGTCACATCATTCAATGACTTCCGGCCTGTCGCACTCACTCCCATCATGATGAAGTGCTTTGAGAGGCTGGTAAAGGAGCATATCATCTCCAGACTCCCCCCCACGTTTGACCCCTTCCAGTTTGCCTACCAGCCTAACTGCTCCACCGAGGACGCTATCTCCTCTACTCTCCACCTGAGCCTCGCTCACCTGGAGTAAAAAAACACTCATGTGCGGATGCTGTTTCTGGACTTCAGTTCAGCATTCAACACCATCATCCCCCAGCATCTGGTTGAAAAACTGGGACCCCTGGGCTTCAGCACCCCCCTGTGCAACTGGCTGCTTGACTTCCTCGCTGAAAGACCTCAGTCGGTGCAGGTCGGACAGAGCACCTCCCGTGTCATCACCCTCAGCACAGGCTCCCCTCAGAGCAGTGTCCTGAGCCCACTGCTGTTCACACTGATGACACATGACTGCGTCCCGCTCATCCTCACTATATTCTACAGAAGCACCACAGAGAGCATGTTGACCAGCTGCATCTGTGCGTGTGTGGAGGCTGTAGCACCGCCGACTGGAAGAACGTGAGGAGAGTGGTGAGGACAGTGGAGAAAATCATTGGGACATCTCTCCCCTCCATTCAGGATATAACCCTAACCCTGAAAACATCATCAGGGACTTCTCACACCCCCACCATGGTCTGTCCTCCTGCTGGCCTCTGGAAAGAGGTTCTGCAGCATTCAGTGCAGGACCTCCAGGTTCTGCAGCAGCTTTTTCCCTCAGGCCATCAGACTGCTGAACTCTAAATGAGTATCTTTTGCACCACTGTTGTCACCTCAAGTCATTCTTCTCAAATACACTTTAAAATTACTTCAATTGTATATTTGTGCTACTCGTTTTTTCACTTCCAACATATATTCCTGTTTATTGTTTACACTGTTTATTCACATACTGTATATACCATAATTATTCTGCTGTTTATTTTAACATTCTTTAGGGTACTTGTACATATTTTCACTACATACTCTTCATTTATATATTTACATATATTGTACATACATGTATACTTTTTAGCTGTTTTCTACCCTATGCTGAGCCTGCTGCAATAGAAATTATGTTCAGTGTACACCTGCTGTTTACTGAATGACAATAAAGTTTCTGTATGTCTATATCTACGTCTATGTCTAATGTAAAGATGTTTTAAATCTGTGGCCACCAGTAATAAAGATGTTTTTTTTTTTTTTTTTTTAACTGAGTAAGCTCTATAGAAAAGTTCAATGGGGAAGTAGTTCAGGGGATTCATGATGAAACTGTAGGCCACCTGCAAGGACCACCAGACCTGACTGCGATGTGGTGACAGCATGACACATGGTGGGGGCAAAAAAACCCAAAGTATTAATAAGAGAAGTGTTCACAGCAATTTGAGTTTATGTTTTAAAAAAAATTCATACAGTTCATATGAAACTGCTGGGATGATTTAGATTTTATTCAGTGTTTGAACATTAAATAAGTTGGCAGGTAAAACATATGTAGGGTAATGTTTTATTCAAGCATGTTCACAAACATCCTGAATATGATCCAGACAAGGAATAGACTACAAACAGAGATTCAGTGCTACCAGTTAAAAAAACAAACAAACAAACAAACTAAATCTAGATGTTTGTTCCTGAATTAGCAGTAGTCAAAAACACACAACATGAAAAAAACTGCAGCAGTTTTTTTTTTTTTTGTTCAATTTATCTTCCTTTCTTCATTTTGCGCCGCAGCTATATACTCTCCTAAACTGAGTCCATTGGAGTTAGGGTTAGGGTCAGACTGTCACACACAAAGGTTCCAGCCATATGCATGTCAAGTGTGTGCTCTCTCTGTAATAAAATGAAGTCAGTCTACTTTTACAGATCAATGCCTGACTAATGTAGAGCAGAGTAATGCAGTGTTAATGTGCAGTATAAATAGTATACATATACACCACAGTAGATACAGAACATTAATTACTATCAGATCCTGACCAAAGCTACAGCTGCTCTGTCACATGCATAAATGTGCACATCATTTTCTCAATGTCCAGACAGACTTATCATTTAAGATGCTGTGTGATGCTGCAGGTGTTGATTAAGCATAAAGGAAAGAATCTGACACACAGCCAACTGTGAACAGCAAAGACAACAACACCTAACACATTTCACTCCTCCCTGAGTCACATTAATAGCAGTATTTTGATTGGCATTTCAGTAAATTATGTTGTAGTATACATGAAAGTTGGTTTTTGTGTTGGAGCTGAGTAATACCATGCAAAATGACTTGGCTTGGGTGGTCTCTGTAATTTTCATTGTAGACCCATCTCTGTGCTGAAAGGTGAAGGAAAGCACTGGAGACAACTTGTCTCACTGTAAAAACAACTTCACTGATCTTATAATAGCTACATCCATGGCCTGAACTATGTATCTTCAATTCAGTTCAATTCAATTTTATTTATATAGTACCAGATCAAATTGTCTGAGGACAGTTTCCATATAGAGACAGAAAGGCAAAATGCTCTGGCTCTCATTCTACTTTTGGAGACTTTCGGAACCATAAGCAAGGCTGCATTCTGGGAACACAGTGTTCTAGTGAGGTAATAAGGTACTATGAGCTCTTGAACATAAGATGGTGCCTGACCATTTATGGCTTTGTGAGTAAAGAGGAGGATTTCAAATTCTATTCTAAACTTTAATGGGAGCCAGTGCAGAGTGGCTAATATCAGAGAAATATGATCTCTTTTCCTTGTTTTTGTCAGAACACGTGCTGCAGCGTTCTGGAGCAACTGGAGAATTTTCAGCAACGAATTTGGGTAGCCAGATAGTAAAGAATTGCAAATAACAAATGCATGGACTAGTTTGTCTGCATCGTTTTGAGACAGGATGAAATAAAGCAGTCCTTGAAATTTGTTTTACATGGGAGTTAAAGCACATGTCCTGATCAAAGATAACTCCCAGATTCTTTACAGTGGTGCAAGAAGTCAGCACAATTCCATCCATATCTGCCATATCATCAGAAAGTGAGTTTCTAAAGTGTTTAGGGCCGAGTACTATAACTTCAGTTTTGTCTGAATGTAGCAAGCAACAAAAAAAATTGCAGGTCATCCAGGTCTTTATGTCCTTAAGACATGCTTGGAGTCTAGTTCATAACGAATTTCCCAAATTGGGATCAGTAGAGTAAATTCTAAGTCTAAGTCTAACTGATTAGTTTCTTCTGGCTTCATTGATAAATACAGCTGGGTATCATCTGCACAGCAATGTAAATTTATGGAGACTTTCCTGATAATGTTCCCTGAAGGAAGCATATATTGGGTGATATATAGGCATCCTGTTGTGTGTAACACTGTATTCCCTGTGTCCTCCAAAACTCCATGTTGTGTTCTGCTCTTTTTGTCACAGTGAGTGATTATCAGACCCAAACCAGGATGAGAAACAGTTTAGCAGTGTCAAACAGTTTATTGCATTTGAATGTGCAAAACCCCAGAAGAGCTGAGCCAGACGAGCTGGGAGAGTGGCAGAAAAATGACAGACCAGACGGGTTAGGCAGGCAGAGTTGGCTGTCTTACGGCTGGAGATCCAGGTGGTGAGAGGCTTGAGGTTTTCTACACCGGAGACACACAGCACAGGATGACACAACACCTGGCAAAACACAACTAGTAACGAGAGCAAAAGTAAGAGCTGAAGGGTCAGGATTTACATATCGCAGGGGTTGATTGACTGATGAACCTCAGGTGTGCAGGTGGGCTGGCATTAGGAGGGATTAGGTAGCCACAAAACTGATGTCATGCCAATTTCAAAATATGTGGCCGGGGGGCAATTTTCGACATGGTGGAGACATGACCTCTGCTCCCCACAGCAATTACAAACATATATAATATCACTTTGTGTACCCAGAGAAAGACAATTTGAGGTTAGGTTAGTTTTGATGATGGAAAAGACTGGCAGAAAACTAAGGGTTACATTTCCACGTTCAGGGCCAGGACTTGAAAATGTAATTTAATTGTAAACATGTATTGCATTCAGCAGCACACTCTCTCATCACAAGTACATGTAGATAATTTGGTAACATCCAATTAA
This sequence comes from Chaetodon auriga, assembly GCF_051107435.1. NCBI lineage: Eukaryota > Metazoa > Chordata > Actinopteri > Chaetodontiformes > Chaetodontidae > Chaetodon > Chaetodon auriga. Next base: position 30,604,293 of record NC_135076.1, read on the forward strand.
TTAGGAATTCAGTACAATTACAACCCTGCGGATGCTCATTGTATTCTCCCATTAGATGGGCAGCCCACATATTGCCAATACTGCTGCACTGTCCGAGCTAAAGGACTGTACTCTTACCATCAAAACTTGATGATACAGTGGTACTGGAATGATTTTTTTTAATGATATTTCAGTTAGCAAGCAAATAGTAGCCCAATGCAAAGTACATAGTATATAACTTGTTAACACCTTCTGCTAGTTTTGCTGACTAATTGTTTCTGTGTGGGATGTAGCTTGAGTGAGCATGCCAACTGAGGAATTTTAATTAATCTGTTCTATTCATTCTTGTTAATTGAGTCGACTCATTTAAGTAAAGGTCAGTTTTCTAAAATACTGAGTTTTTTTCATTTCTTTTAGAATGGTTTCAGTTATGTCTGCTCACAATATGGTAAAACCTTTTGTTTCTGTCTGCATATACATGCATATATGCATTGGGACAGATCTTGACTCCCCTGAACAACTGGTCATTACTTTTACACACAGGGTTAGGGAGAAAGAAATACCTGTGGACAGCATTTCATCCCTTCTCTAAAAAAACAAAAGCAATAAATCTGCAATCATAATTCATTTTGTGAGCCGAAAAACACACACACGGGAGAAAGTTTAGGTGCACAAACATGTGAACAAACATTTGACCAAGAAAATTGCAGACACTGATGTACAAGAGCTGTTTGTGTCAATGACCGCAATCTGATTGGTTTAATGTAAAAGACTAAAATGCCCAAGTGTGTAGTTCAAATTGTGTACCACAGGTCTCATAAAAGATGGAATGCAGACTCATTTATGAATGATGTTAAAGATTGAAAGTGGTCTGATGTTTGTCAAGAAAATTATGTAAATGTTGCTTTGAAAGTTTCATGGATTACTGATATTGGTGAACATGCATGGTCCACTTCAAGATAGGCCTGTAAAGGGCAGAAGTGCACCGTGGTTAGATGTCAAACTGAGATCTTTCATGTTTCAAAGAGACAGTTTCAAAGCTGCTGGTCAGAGATCAGGGTGCTTTTTTGATAGCAAAAAATTGGATATCTATAAAACATCATTATGGAAAAGAAGTCAGGCAACTCCCCAAAAACATGTTGAATGTGCAAGTCAGTTCATTCAATGCTGCTAATTATTTAAACAAGTTTTTTTTGTCAACAAAGTGGACCCTAACCCTAACCCTCTGCATATGTTCCATCTTTTGTTATGAATGATGTCATTCGCTCACTTGTTTTGTCACACCTGCCCAGTCATCTGCTTAAATGCTGCTGGAAAATATATACATAAAAACTTGATCTGAACAGAACAGAGCTGTCAGATTAGTTCTACATTGACTAGTTCTGCCCATGCTAATTAGAGTAAATTACATAAATGACTATCCCCACTAACTGTGGAGGCTAGGGTTATTCATGCACACTATCATAATACACAGCGCTTCTTCTGTGAAAAGGTAGTATAAAGCGGTTTGTCATGGGTATAGGACACGACAAATAAGTTGTTGGCTGGCAGTAGCTAGTCCTCCTACAAATTGCATGATGAAAGCCGTTCTGTATACAGGTTTTTCAGCCTGGAAAATGCTTCCTAACATCAAACAGGTCAAGAAAAGATTTTCCTTCAAGAAGTCTCTTAAATTTATATCACATAATTTATTGTAGATGCTAATGGTGTTTGGTACCTGTATTGACAGCCCTTTTTTGTCCTATGCGTTTGTGACAATTTGTGTTTTTGTTTCAAATATGGGTTACTGTCATTGTTGTTCTATTTCTGAGTGATATGTGAGAAATGAGTTATTTCATGATTTCTGATCTTTATGCCATGTTCATATTGTGTTTTTGGTCTTACTGATAGAGTGTGATTTTAATTTGCATTTTGTCAGGTATCTGTAGATTAAAGAATATGGTCCTGACCTGCTCTTAATGCCAAGTGTTCTGATACAACTTCTGTTGTGATTTTGCATTACATAAACAAAACTGATCTGATTTGATTTTGATTTTTGATGATGTGTCATCTGCGGATGCTAATGGGGTTCCTATAAAAACTAAAAAATAAAGAATATGCATGGTTAATAAAGCAAAGCAAATGACCCCTATATTTCCATGCTATTTCCCTTCATTTTACATAAATTTCTTGTTGCCAGCTCGAACATTTGTAAAATTTTGCAAGGCCATTGAGGATATAGCAATTTATACAGAGGATGAGCATATATGTCGGTTGACTCATGCACATTCAAGCAGCAGAGGTTCCTATGAAGTGCCTGTCACTGCACTTGACACTGCTAACAGTGGTTTCAGTCTGCATTCATTCGTTCAACTGAAACCATGAGTGCCGCAAGGGAAGAACGGCATCAGCCCCTATGATGGAGAGAATATATGGATACACTTTGGTAGCAACTGAATGACAACTTGTGGTGATAAAAATTCATATGTACATCGCTTTGGATAAAAGCGTCTGCCAAATGACTAATTGTAATTGTGAAAAAAATTTTGTGTGTATTTTTAAAAATATTGAGTGACAGACTTATGAATTTACCATAGGTTGCCATAGGCTGTTATTTGTATAGCACCAGAAATGTAAATTGTATTTTTTTTTTATTTTTTATTTTTATAAAACATGTCAACATGTTTTTGTCACTCTGTTTCGTTTCTATCTAGAGGCTGCGTTTCATTTTGAGGCCAGCAGGTCGCGGTAATCATTTGATTATGCAACCTCCTGTTAAGAAGAAGAAGAAGAAGAAGACGAAGAAGAAGAAGCAGCAGCAGCAGCAGCAGTAGTAGTAGTTGTGATATCGCGATACTTTGCTGCACTCAGTGCGAGTTTTCTTGCTTTGTGTGGAGCGTAGATCAGCTAAACGCTAATCTGTTGTGTTAAAGCTTGTTTGTTGGCCAAGCACCAGCACAACGTCCGTCCGCGGATTAATATAAGAGAGTATCCAGACAGTCAGTCACCTGCCCACCACGGTAACAGGTAAGAAAATGACGTCTGTTAGCAACCTTAGCTCCTGCCTTTAGCCGCTTAGCCTCTTTGTGTGGCCACGGTGCTAACATGTGGCCGAGGTTAGCGTGGTTAGCTGCTCGTTTGTTGGTTTTAAGCTCCGTATTGCAACATTTTCCTAATTACAGACGCAGTAACACAAACTACTACACATCGGTACACCTCCGCCAGAAGGCCTGTTACCGGAATGTCCGCAGGAACCGGCTTTGTTCCGGATCAGTCCCGGTTTTAGTGTCGGCGGGAAACGTTCCAGAACGTTTAAGCGGAAACGTTTGGTGCAGTCAGATTTCATTGATGTAGAATCGTAAAGGTTTCCCGATGATTCAGATGGTAACAGACACAACACGGTGTATTGATTAGTCTACAGCTCAGCCTGCAGTGGCACCTTATAGCAGCTAAACTGAAGTATTCCCTAACCCTGCTGAGACCTGATCAGAGACCAGTCATAACACCTCTAGACGTGTCTGACTGAACTGATCAGATTGTGATCACAGCATGTTCTGCTGCATTAACACATTTTATCGGTCCAGATCACATATTAATGCCAGGTGGAGGTGGGTTAGTCCCGACTGATCACTGCTGAGTAATGAACAGTTAGTAACATGAAGCTGGTTTGTTTCAAGTGCAGTGAACCACCGGAGTTGTCTCCATGGCATTAAGACGAGGACACATCAGGTACCTGAAGGTAAGTTGATTAATAACTTCCCGACTAGATCAATAACTCATCAGACACAGATGTAGTAATCACTCTAGATCAGGTGACAGGTGAAACACCCCAACGGTGGGACTACATTACCTGTACAGACCTTTGTATTGGTGTGTTTTTTGTGTGTAACGTGAGTGTGTGTGTGTTTCAGGTGTGCGAGGTTCAGACCTCTCAGAATGACATCAGAGATGGTCAGCATGCCACCAAAGGAGCTGCTGGAAAGGTGACTGCTGCCGTCTGATTGGCTCAATCAGTTATCATACAAATGATATTGATGATCTGTCTTGTTGCTGCTGTAAGATGTGAATTTCCCCCCATTGTGGGATAAATAAAGTCTATCTTATCTTATATTGGCGTTTGAGTCCAACTGTTGAATTGTGGGAGCTACAGGTGAGTCGGTGATGTAACTAAAGGTAGGTTTGTGTCTCTGTGTGTGAACCCAGGAGCTGTATGATAACGGATACAGCGAGCAGATGATGGAGGACGATGACTCCAGAACCAACCTGATCGTCAACTATCTGCCGCAGAGCATGAGCCAGGATGAACTGCGGAGTCTGTTCAGCAGCGTGGGCGATGTCGAGTCTGCCAAACTCATCAGGGACAAAGTGGCAGGTAACTCCCAACGTAATACTACTGCAGTAGTGCTGTTGACACTGCAGAGTACTTGTACTACAACACCAAACCTCCAACGTGGCAGAACAGGGTTAGCCCCCTAACCCGCTCCGAGCTGCGACTCCTTCAAATGTACGTTCAAAAGTACTGCAGCTGTACCACAGAGCAGACACGATAGTATTGTATTATTATGTCGTCTCCTTTGTGCTAAAGCTGCTAAGGCTAGTTCAGAGAAATGGCACAGTACCACTGAGATAGAGTAAGTATGACTAGAACTACTGTAAAGCTTGGGATCTGATTCACTGTACTACAGTACTAATACCGCAAGTGGAAATTACTGAGTAAATAAGTGTACTTCATGGCACTTCATTGTTGTAGTCCTAGCTGCAGTAGTTGTAGTAGTTGTAATAGTAGCAGCAGTAGTTTTATTATCGTAGGAGTACTATCTGCAGTATTTCTTGTGTACTCTGCAGCAGCTGTTAATATTTCAGATTTTTAAAAAATGTTTTCAGGTTTTTTTCTTTCTCACTGCGAATCAGCAAATTTTTGTTAATTTAGTTTTTGTTTTTAAATACACTGTTTTTTTTTAAGGGCAAGTCTGTGAGTTTTTTTTTTTGTCTCAAATGAATATTTTTCTTTTCTGCACTGTTGTAAGATTTTTTTACTTTTCACACCAGGTTTACTGACAGTCTGAGTGTTTAAAAGGTATTTGATGATAATTGATTAAAAAGGGTTTGGCAATATGGATCAATATTCAGTCACAATACTTTTTATTTTATATTTGTGGCATTGTTGTGCATCATCTTACAGTAAACAGAATGTTGATCCTTTATGTTGTAAAAATGCTTTAAATCAAACAGATAAATTAGTTAAATATCATACAAATGTGTCCTGCACATTGATGATCACACCTACTGATGATGGTCAGATAAACTAGTAAATATTAAGATATTACATCATGTTGTTACAGAAGAAGTTAAATGCAGAGACACTTCAACGACGACAAAATAAGTATTGCCCAACCCGACAAACTGTTTGTTTTTAGTATTTCAACTGATTTTAACAAGAATGTACACCTTTTTTAAAAGCTGTTTTCACCTGTTTTATTTTATTTTTCAGGCCTTGAAAATGTCTGTAAAGTTTTAATAACAAGTGTTTGAACATCCTGAACTTTTTGATCTGATCAAGTCTAGAAAACTGTTGACTGACTGATATTCCACATTCAGTTTCTGCACTCAAATTTTCCTCAGAGTGATCCTCCAGTCAATGTTTATTCCTTTTTCCCAAACGAGAGGGCACCACCAAGTGGCCAAAATGTATATACATGTTTCATTCATATATATATATATATATATATATATATCTACACAGACACACACGCGACTCTTTTATATATGTAGGTGTATATAATATGTCAGCATGCATTCAGGGAGCATCGTTCACCTGAGTTCACCTGGGAAGAGATCCAGAGTCGACTCCGGCGAAACAGTGACGCCTCGGCTCTGATTCGTCACCGTCGTCATTGTAATTTGTCGTTTTGAATGTCGAAATGTTGGTGATTGATGAGCAGCTTTTGATGGGAGGTCTCACTCTGACGAAATAACCAGTGTTTAAAGAAACTGAACGAGTCATTGTGAGTTTTCTGGATTTGTTCAGAAGAATTTAATGGACACACTGTATGAAAGGTTTTCTGCTGTTGATTTATTGCCTGTACTCAGTTTGTGAATATCCAGAATGTGTGGAGGCTGTAACACAGACAGTTTTGTTATTTTATTTTGTTGTTTTCCTTTGTGTTTCTCTAGGCCACAGTTTAGGTTACGGCTTTGTTAACTTTGTTAACCCTAGTGATGCAGAGAGGGCTATCAGTACCCTCAATGGCCTGAGGCTACAGTCTAAAACTATCAAGGTAATGTGCAAAAGGTGCTCTTTGATTTTCCTGTCTCAACTGATAGATGTGTTATGTTCCCTGGACAGTAGAGGGCGCTATCTCCTGCAAACTGTCTGATGGATGAAGGTATTTTTAAAACTCTGCTGTCATGTTTCTGTTTTTCTGAATTGGTAAATTATTTTCAGCCTGTTTTTAAAATCGACACATGATGACACCGAATCTGTGATTTTTCTTCAGTTCAGTGTGACTCTGTGTCGAACTTTTATTTTCATAAATTTATTCTTTCATTTTGACAACATGCCTAATGATCTGAGCCTGTTTGGATGTTTTTATTTTGTCTTTATTTTTATATTTTATTTGGGAAAATTCTGGATAACGAGTTCTTTGTTGTATTTCTTCACATTGATATTTAAACATTTAATACATTCCTGGATTTTCTTTAAAGACCGGATGTAACTGTATATTTTATTTTGTTCAGTGTTGATTATTGTTATTTATTTGAATTCTTTCTGGTTTTGATGACGACAGCCTGAGACGTTTCCTGTTTCCTCCCGTAGGTTTCGTTCGCCCGGCCGAGTTCAGACATGATCAAAGATGCAAATCTGTACATCAGCGGATTACCAAGGACGCTCAGTCAGCAGGACCTGGAGGACATGTTCGTTCGCTACGGACACATCATCAACTCCAGAGTGCTGGTGGACCAGGCCTCCGGTAACGCAGTCGTTCACTAATCATACAGTCACGTAGACAATCACAGTCCCTCAGTCCTGACACACCTCACCATTAATCTCATTGGCTCTTCAGGTCTGTCACGGGGTGTGGCCTTCATCCGGTTTGACAAGAGAGCTGAGGCCGAGGATGCTGTCAAACACCTGAATGGACACACGCCCCCGGGGAGCTCTGAGCCAATCACAGTCAAGTTTGCCGCCAATCCGAATCAGGCCAGGAACTCCCAGATGATGTCGCAAATGTACCATGGCCAATCACGGCGTTTTGGAGGACCTGTCCATCATCAGGCCCAGAGGTTCAGGTACAGTTACCTGTCAGTGTTTGTCCAATGGCAGGACAACAGCCAACATCATGTGACAGATTACCGTTTCCTGTCACCATGATTTAAGCATTTAACATGGTCACAGTAATCGGATTACTGTAAACTGACTGGTGAGTTATCAGATTACTGAGATGATGTGATGGGAATTCCGTCTCTTTCGGCTCCCAAGTGGCTCCTCAGATTTTTTGTCACTTAAATTAATGTATTACCAAAAACAATGTAAAATTATGTGTAAAATGAATTACTAATGTACAGAACATACATTATCGCAAATGTTTATTATTTATATGGCTTATTATAGTCAACGGGGAACAGAATGCTACAAAAAATACATTTTAAAGTGCAAAAAACAATTACCCATCTCAGTTTGACAAAAAGATCCAATCTGTGCTTGTATGTATAAGATTTATAAACTTTTAACTATTTACAGTGAAACAACATAAAGAAGCTTAGAGAATCACTCTGCCTTTGTATTTTCTCTGTCATTAAAATGTGTCCAAATTTTACTGCATTTCCTGCGGCCACTCACCTTTTACTTTGCTCACCTTTCCAGCGTTCTCTCTCTGTCTCTCTCTCTCTGTCTGTCTGTCTGTCTGTCTGTCTGTCTGTCTGTCTGTCTGTCTCCCTCTCCCCCTCCCCCTCTCCCTCCCCCCTCTCCCCCCTTCTCTCTCTCTCTCTCTCACCCACTCACTCTCTCTGTCTGCCCCCCCCCCATCTCCCTCTCCCTCTCTCTCTGTCTCTGTCTGGCTGGCTGTCTCTCTCTCCCTCTCTCTCCCTCTCTCTCTCTCTCTCTCTCTCTCTCTCTCTCTCTCTCCCTCCCTCTCTGCCGGCTGTAAGAGCCATTTCGTTCGCAACCGACACATCACTAATGAGATGCTGCTGACTGATTGGCAGCTTTCATTGTACTTCCCATTTTGTTTTAGGTTTTCTCCAATGAGCGTTGACCACATGGGCGGCGGCGGCGGCGGCGGCGGAGTCTCTGGGAACTCGTCCACCGGTTGGTGCATCTTCATTTATAATCTTGGTCAGGACGCAGATGAGGCCATCCTGTGGCAGATGTTCGGGCCGTTTGGTGCCGTCGTCAACGTAAAAGTGATCCGAGATTTCAACACCAACAAGTGCAAAGGCTTTGGCTTCGTCACCATGACGAACTACGAGGAGGCTGCCATGGCGATCCACAGCCTGAATGGGTACCGACTGGGAGACAAAGTCCTGCAGGTGTCCTTCAAGACCAGCAAGGGACACAAGTAAGGAGCAAGTGATGGATGAAGAGGGGGAGTCCCGACTGTGTTAAGAAGAAACAAACAAGTCAGATAAGTTTTTTGTTTTTCTGCAGCTGTCAGTTGAGCCGAACAGTTTTTGGGTTAGGGTTTGTCAATGTGGGTTTATTTTATTCTTCCCAGCATGCCCGGTTTCTTTCAGGCTGTATGACATCATTTGTTGCAGTAAAAAGTTTTTGGTTTGTTGATTGTCTTGATCTGTGTGAGCAGCAGAATTTGGTTTCACATGTTTGAAGTTTCTCTGCTTTGAAAACAAGGTGGGAGTCTGTAATATGAATCCAAAGTTCTGCAGATGTTTCAGAGGAAACTACTAAGTGATACTGAACACACAGACTCAGACTGTAACATAGTTAAAAAGGGGAACTTAATCTGCTGTTGGACTTCCTCAGTCAAGGTTGTTTTTTTAACAAAGTGAAGCAGTTGGTCAGTTTCTTTTTTCTGTGTAGAAGTTTCTCTTGCATACATGAGTTGGTAGCCATTAAAATGTATTACAGGTATAATTAAAGGTTAATGTCACAGATTCAAATGATATAAAACATAAGTGGTTCAGGTAGAAGAAGCGTGTCTGAACTGTTAAGATGCTGAGGTGAGGTGATTGACAACTCCCTCAGCCACTAAGCACACAAAAGGCAGGGCTCCGTGGCACATGCAGTTTGCAAAGTTTCTGCATGAACAAAATTGGATTTCATATTTTTACAAATGGCTTCCAAGTAAAAATCACCTAACGTACAGAAACTGCAACCTTTTTTGTATACTGATCCATTTTTCTCTTATTTTCATTTGTATTTCGTTTTTGAATTGCAGCTAATTGTGATGTTGGACTGTTTATTGAGTAATAAAATTCTTTATGGAACCCATTTCTTTGATGCATTTTTACTTTCTCATGTCTTTTGCAGTTTAGTGCAAAACATTTATAGAAATGGAACAGAGAAAGATCTTTTTCCTGTTATATTGGAGACCTTTTATTTGTGTTTATGTAGTCAGTATTATCTTGTTTAACCCCTCCTGTGGGCTGTCTAATTGAAAAAGTGAGGCTTGACCTGGTCTAATCAGTGCATGCAGGCTTACACTATGTTTACACTTAGCTGGCTATTTTCATAAACGGACATTTCACCGTCTCCGTTTTCAAAAATAACAGCGTGCTCACGTGTCCGTTTTCAGAAAACTTTTCCTTTACACTGACCTGTGTATGTCGTCGACGCTGGCGGTGACGCGGACTGGGTCTTTGTGTTGGGGGGGGGGGTGTCGCAAAATTGCTGGACTCCGAGCCCTCATTCGTCTTGCTCCTCGATATAATAGAGCTGCTGTAGCAGAGCTGCACATGCAAACATAGGAAAAGGGTTTGCACCAACATAAATGCGACTGCTGCTCTGAATGCATCCATGATCATAGGTCGCACTTTTGGTGCAGGTGCAAGTTCTGTGTGACGTTGGCTACCTAAAACTCTGTTTTTCTCTGTTTACACGCCAACGTGCAACCGCAGTTGTCCAAAATCTCCACTATGACCAGAGTTTTTAGAATGCATCATTTCAGAGGCGAACTCTCCATTTGCGTGTAAACGAAGGGCACAAATGGAGGGACATGTCTTCATTTTTCAAAATATCCATGTACATATAAACAGGACTTCAATCCATTGCACATTTGGCAAGCCAGGATGAGGAGGTGCGACTACGTCAAACCAGGTGTCAGTAATTTGGATAAGTGCGTGTTCATGGCTTTCTTAAACAGACCACAAGGTTGATCACTGATTAACTGATGCAGAAACGGAAAAGACACATACTGCATACTTCTCCCCAAGTGAGCAGCAACTGATAATGGAATCTTATGAGGAGGTAAAACATAAGTAAAAAGGACAATACGCCCCTGTAATTAAACAGAGAGAAAAAGCCTGGCAGACAATAGCGGACTGACTGAATGTGTAAGTAGTAGGGATGAGCGAGTACACCACTATCTGTATCTGTTCAACCATCTGAATTATCTCTATCTGTGGCTGTACTCGGAGTGGGCGGGGCCTGAACCGGAAATGGGCGTTGTAGTAAAAATCTGAAATTGGAAATGGGTGGGGCTTAAATCGGCACATTATATTAAGTCTGAAATTGATATACAATAAAAATATTAATATCAGCTACTTTGTGTGTTCAGCTATATGTGTGTATGTGTGTAAGTGGTGTGTAAGACTGTTTATTTTTTAATGATCTGTGTGAACTTGGTGATTCATGCAAACATCCAGTGATGGCAAACAGGGAAACAATGTCAGCCTTGTTCACTGTATTTTTCTCAAAAGTCGTGAGAACAGAGCAGAGCATGAAGACAGTCAGTTACCCAGTGAGGATTTTCCTTCAGCACAAGCACGGATAGTGACGAGTTTCACTCGTATCATGCTCGTACTTGTCAAAAATGCTTTATCCGTACCGGATACGATGAGTATCTGGCTCAACCCTAGTAATTACTTCAAGAATATACACTTATTGACCAATGCTCCACTGAAACCATAATAATTACAATTCAAGGAGTTTTCATGGGCCAGCCCCATCCCTCCCATTGAAATAAATAATGATTTATTTTTATCTATGTGCATGATATACATTATATATTATATTTTGTATCATACTGAATGTCTATTCGTATACAATATCAATATACACATATGTACATATACAATACACATATCCACACACACACATATATCCATATATCTATATCTAAATTGACCTATATATACACACACACACACACACACACACACACACACACACACACTCATATATATCCATACACATATCCATATATACACAAATCTATACAGTTATCTATATCTAAGCCATTCACCTCTAAATCTGCTTACACACACACACACACACACACACACACACACACACACACACACACACACACACACACACAGGTTAGGTTAAAGGAGAATGATTTGCACCCTCTAGAGGTGCAAATCTGCACTGGCACAAGTTCTCTGTCATTTTATGTTAAAATATGTCTTGTATTTTCAAAGAAACAACTCCCTAAAATTTCAATGTAAGACCCAAAAGAAAATGTAAGAAATCAATAAAAAAAGAAGTTATAAAGAGAAGGGGGTAAAAAAAGATTTACCAAAACACAGAGGAAAAGAATATATGTGAAATTATAAGAAAACCAAAGGAATTACATTTATATATATATTACCCTAACCCTACCTATAGATCAATGCGCACTCCATCCAGCCCCCCCCCAGGGATGGGCCAGCCCCATCCCTCCTGGTAAGTATATGGTAAGTATTTTGTTCTTTTTTATGCACCCATATATATATATACACACACACATTCATATATAAGAGAAATACACATAGATATGTGATATGTACTACATTATATTTCATTTATATCCATCTATCAATCCATCCATATAAACACTTATCCACATCTATCTATCTATCTATCTATCTATCTATCTATCTATCTATCTATCTATATATACACACATTAATACATATATATCCATATTCATATTTATAATCATATGCATCCATCCATATATGTATAGGTAAGTATTTATATTTAGGCCCTTCACCTCTCCATCTGCCTCCCAGGGTTATTAAAAATTAAAGTGTAATAGGCAAAGCAAGGCAAGGCAAATTTATTTGTATAGCACAATTCATACACCAGGCAATTCAAAGTTCTTTACAGAAGCATAAAAGTACATTAAAATCATACATTTCAAAGAAAGAAAGAAAGAAAGAAAGAAAGAAAGAAAGAGATAAGAAGAGAATAAAAAATAAAAATAAAATACAGTTAAAGGAAAATTTAAAACAAAAGCCAGTAAAAGACAATAATTTAGCATTAAGAATGATTCAAGTCATTGAACAAATACATTTACCTTCAGTAAAAGCTGTAGCAAATAATAATGTTTTCAACCCTGATTTAAATGAGCTGACGGTTGGTGCAGACCTCAGGTGTGCAGGGAGAGTGTTCCACAGGTGAGGAGCATAATAACTGAAAGCCGCTTCACTTTGTTTGGTTCTCATTCTGGGAACACACAGTAGACCAGTCCCTGATGACCTGAGAGGTCTGGATACTTCATATGGAGTTAATAAATCTAAAATATATTTCGGTTCTAGACCATTTAATGCTTTGTAGAGCAACAGTAAGATTTTAAAGTCTATTCTTTGACTCACAGGAAGCCAATGTATTGATCTGAGGGCTGCTGTGATATGGTCCATTTTTCTGGTGTTTGTAAGGACTCGTGCAGCAGCATTTTGAATCAGCTGTAGTTGCTTAATTGATTTTTTGTTTATGCCAGTAAAGGCTCCATTGCAATAGTCTAACCTACTGAAAGTAAATGCATGAACCAGTTTTTACATGTCTTCTTTGGACAGACATCCCTTAATTCTGGTTATATTTTTCAGGTGGTAGTAGGCTGATTTAGTAATGAGCTTTAACTGGTTGTTAAAATTCAGGTCAGAATCAATAATTACACCAAGATTTCCGGCTTTATCTGTTGTTGTCAGTGACATGGCATTAAGGTGAGCACTGATCTTTGACCTTTCATTTTTGGGGCCAAATACATTCACTTCTGTCTTATCTGCATTAAGCTGAAGAAAATTCTGGCACATCCACTCATTGATTTGATGAATACACTCACTCAGTGAGAGTAAGGGACTGTAGTCATGTGATGACACAGAAACATAAAGTTGTGTATCATCTGCGTAAGTATGATAAGAAATATTATGATGGTCCATAATCTGAGCTAGGGGCATGTAGATATTGAAAAGAAGTGGTCCGATAATGGACCCTTGTGGCACCCCACGCATCACACATGCTCACCAATTGACACAAAGTAGTCTCTATCTTGTAAACAGGATTTGAACCAGTGTAGGACAGTACAAGTAAGTCCCACCCACTTTTCCAGTCTGTCAAGAAGTATGTCCTGATCAACTGTATCAAAGGCAGCACTGAGATCTAATAATACTAAGACTGAGGTTTTGGAAGCATCATTATTCAGATGTATGTCATTTAAAACTTTAGGGTAGGACAGAAGATTCTTAGATCCCGTCGCTCCCGAAGGCAGCGGCGGGATCATTGCACACTCCATGACAGCCCCCCAGGGATGGGCCAGCCCCATCCCCCCCGCACATACAGGTAAATATGATTCTATTAATTTATTATATAATATGTTATAAAATATATACATCCATATATATAGGAATACAAATCACATATCAAAAGTATATAACCATCTTATATATATATATATATATATATACATACATATACATATAATTATGTAATAATAACAATATTGATATATAATAAAATTATTCTAATATATTCTTTTTCTTCTTTCTTTACAGGTCCATCATCCCTAAATCCGGCTCCCAGGTGAGTAAAAATTAAGGTAAGTAGGGTTAAAATAAAGGTAAGTAAAAAAATATAGGGTTAGAATAAGATTAATAATTACATAGGGTTAAAGTGGTTGGGAGAGATCAAATTTGGACCCCGTCGCCCCCAGAGGGGGTGGCGGGGTCAGTGCACGCTCCATCCAGCCCTCCCCAAGGCGGCCCAGCTCCATCACTCCCCCCGGAGACTCCAGGTAAGTGGTAAGTATTAATTTTAATTTTTTTGGTTTTTTTATTCTTTTTTTATTAGGGTTAGGGTTAGGTTAGGGGAAAAAAAACCATCTCCAACAGGGGATGGGTGGTGCACGGTCCTTCACACCCAGAGGAGCTCCCGTCCCACTGGTCCCGTGGGTCCACCACCGGAAGGTGGTGGGGCTTCCAAAAATTGGACTCAGATCGGTCCTATGCCGCGACGTTTCGGCCTTAATTGGCCTTCCTCAGGCGATACCGATCAGCCTGGGAGGTGGGGTGCCTAATTTGGCTTTCTGTCCTCACTCCTGTCCCTTCTAACTTTCTCCTCCTTTCCCTTCTTCTTTCCCTTTCTCCTGTATCCTTTCCCTATATGTGTCACTAATTTGTGTTTTTGTTCTTTCCCTACAGGTTCCCTTATCCAGGTAAGTTAAGTTGTGTTTGTCAAATTTTGTCTTCAATGTAAGTTCAGTTTGAGTTTTCTAATTTGTGTTTCTGTTCTTTCTCCACAGATTTATCCAGGTAAGTTAGGTTTTTTGTGTTTTGAGTTTCTAATTTGTGTTTGTATGTCTAAATACAATAAAATGATTTTATATAAAATTAGTCTTGTGTTGAGGTTTCTTTCCCCTTATCCTTACCTCTATTCCACTCTGTCTCCATCCTCCACTCCTCCGTTCCATCTTCTCCCTCTGCCACACTCTTTCCTTTCCTCCCCTTGGCCTCCTTCTGTCCTTGACTGTGTCTTTTAGTACCCTCCCCTTCCTTTTTGGGCTTTATACTTGGGTTAAGAGATACTAAAGGCATGACCAATTAAAATTAGGATTAAAATAGAGGGACAGTGGGCATAGGGTTAGATTAGTAAAGTGGGCAAGGGATAAATGAGAACAAAAGAAATGAATTTTAGAGCCAAAATAGGATAGGGTAGGTAAGATAAATAAATAAATAAACAAAATTGGATAGGGTTAAATTTGGTTGGGGTTAGGCAAGATAGGGCTAAGGTTAAGGTCAGGGTTAGGGAAGGGGTTGTGAACCGGTGCCCCCTGACGGGAGACCGGAAAGGCACGGGCCATCCCCTGGGGTCCCAACCCCCGTTGACCCCAGGACCGTGTATCAAAATCAATGTTGGGAGGACGGCGTTGCCGTCTCCCATAGCGGACCTCCGTCCACTCACCTTGAGCGCGGTCGCTCATCTGGAATTATAGATTATATATAGAAAAAAATGAAATTGTTTTTAATATATGAAATAAAACTGTTTTTAATTATTTATTTATCACTGTAAATGAAAATATGATGAAATGTGAAGTTTTTAAATAAAAAGTATTTTTAACTTATTTATTATGCAAAAAAAATATAAAAAAAATAAAAAAATAATAATCAAAATCACCAAAAAACTCCCTCAAAATAAACTGTGTGCCACGCGCGACGTTTCGCCGTATAGACGGCTTCCTCAGGCAAGGCACACCAACAAAACCTATTTGTGGCAATGGCTATCAATAGAGATGTTCTCTCTTCGAAAGTTAGAGCAGAAATGAGAAGGCTCTGCTGGAGCACCTCTATTTATACCCTCTCCCTTTGTTAGATTTAACTTTGGTTATTTTCCCACTTTCTTAAATCTGACTTGTTTTAGTTTCCTGCTTTCTATGTTTAAAACCCCTTAGTGTCCATAAAAATAAAATGTACATAACACCAAAACATTAAAGTTGCAAAGGAGAATGTGAAATTATTTTTATTTTTGTTTTTTCTTTTTTGTTTTTTGTTTTTTTTATATATATTTTTTTTATGTTTTTATATATTTTTTTTGTTTTACTTTTTTTCTTTTTTTTCTTTTTATGTGTTTTCTTCTTTTAAACAATTGTGGTTCGTGTATTAGTGTGTATATGAAGTCCCAATGATTTTTGTAAGTAGTGTTTTTTAATTAATTGGATTTTAATATCGATTTTAAACAAAAATACATCGCTCCAATGAATTGTTTTTAATAAATTATGTTTTTAAAGGGCCATTTCACCATTTTAAACTTAAGTTATTAGGGTTATATACATTGTTGAAAAAAATATAAAAATATATAAAAAAAATATAAAAAAATAATAAAAAAATTAAAAAATAAAAAAATTAAAAAATAAAAAATAAAAAAATAAAAAAAGGGGGGTGGTAAGGGTTAGGGATAGAGAAGAGGGAAATGTTAAGATGAAAGATTTTTGGGTCGGGTCGGCCCCGAAGGGGTTAGGGTTAGGGTTAGGGTTAGGATAGGGGACAAAATCCCTCCTCCGGAAGGAGGTGGGAGGTGCACGGTCCTTCCACCCGTAGGACCACCCGTCTCCACGGTCCCGTGGATATTGGGGTTGCTGGGCACGCTCCCGGCGTCTGCCGTAGCGCACCTCAGTCCAACCCCCATCCATACTGTCACTTGTTTTTAATCAAAAATAAAATCAACCAAAATCACTCTCCAAAAGGGAAAGGATGTTCAAATGAACTTACAAATTCTAAAGTGTTTTTACTGAAAACAAAAGGAAACTTACCGTTGTAATACTATTTTTTTAGTTTTTTAAGTGTTTTTCTGAAAAATAAAAGGAAACTTAGCGTTTTAATACTATTTTTTTTAGTTTTTGTATTTTCTAATTTTTTTTGTGTTTTTTATATTTTTCTAAAAACAAAGAAATAAAAACAAACTGAGAGTGCTTTCCAAAAGGGAAAGAATTGTACTATTTAACTTAAAAAGACAAATAAAAATATATAAATGAACTTAAAGTGCTTTCCCAAAAGGGGAAAGAAATGAACTAGTTGTTCAAAGAAACCAAAAAAGCACTTGTTTTAGTGTTTCCAAAAACGGAATAAATAAAGTTGTTTTGAATAAAAAAACAAAAAAGGTCTTGCTCAAAAGAGTATTAAGAGACAAAAAGAGTGTGCCAAAGTCGACGTTTCGACCCTGGCCGGGTCTTCCTCAGGAAAAGGCACACTAACTAAAGCCAAGAAAGGCTGAAAAGAAATAAAATGGCTGGCAACAGACAAAATGGCGGATCAGCTGTCTTACCGCAATTGCTGGAGAGATGCTTTCCCCTCGGCTGCCAGAGAGCAAGTGAGCTCTCACTCTAAAATGGCCGGTTATATAGCGCGACCCCGTAGCTCCGCCCCCTCGCGCGTCACTTCCGCATAACTCCGCCCCCATAATTTGAACATAAAAACTAACAAAATGAATTTTAATCATAACCAATAATGAAAGTAGGGCTTTTAAATGCATTTTAAGCAAACCAAATGAATTAAATTAATTAATACTCCAAATAAGGGCTGAAATTAAGGTTAAGGAAAAAACAAGGTTAGACTTAAAACAGAGGGGGGGAGGGGTTATGGTTAGGGTTAGGGCAGGTCAGGGGTTAGACTTTTAGGAAAAAAGGCGGGGTTACGCCTCGCGTTCGCTCCGCCCCCTTCGCGTAAGTTCGCGTAACTCCGCCCCCTCAATTTTGGCCAAATAATAATAAAAACCATCTGGTTAAGGTTTTGAACATAGGGTTAGGGTTAGGGTTAGGGGGGTTAGGGGGGGTTAGGGGGTTAGGGGTTAGGAGAAAACATTTTTGGGCAGGGGTTAGGATAGGGGACAAAATCCCTCCTCCGGAAGGAGGTGGGAGGTGCACGGTCCTTCCACCCGTAGGACCACCCGTCTCCACGGTCCCGTGGATATTGGGGTTGCTGGGCACGCTCCCGGCGTCTGCCGTAGCGCACCTCAGTCCAACCCCCATCCATACAGTCCACTTGTTTTTAATAAAAAATAAAATCAACTGAAAGCGCTCTCCAAAAGGGAAAGGACGTTCCAATGAACTTACAAAATCTAATGTTTTTACTTAAAATGAAAGGAAACTTACCGTTTTAATACTATTTTTTTAGTTTTTTTAAGTGTTTTTCTAAAAAATAAAAGGAAACTTAGCGTATTAATACTATTTTTTTAGTTTTTGTATTTTCTTATTTTTTTGTGTTTTTTATATTTTTCTAAAAACAAATAAATAAGAACAAACTTAGAGTGCTTTCCAAAAGGGAAAGAATTGTTCTGTTTAACTTAAAAAAATAAAAATATATAAATGAACTTAAAGTGCTTTCCCAAAAGGGGAAAGAAATGAACTAGTTGTTCAAAGAAACCAAAAAAGGACTTGTTTTAGTTTTTCCAAAAACGGAATAAATAAAGTTGTTTTGAATAAAAAAAATAAAAAGTATCTTGCTCAAAAGAGTGTCAAAATGTAAGAAGAGTGTGCCAAAGTCGACGTTTCGACCCTGGCCGGGTCTTCTTCAGGAAAGGCACACAGTAACTAAAGCCAAAAAGGCTGAGAAAAACTAAAATGGCTGGCAAAAGGACAAAATGGCAGATCGCTGTCTTACCAGAGTGCTGGAGAGATGCTTTCCCCTCGGCTGCCAGAGAGCAAGTGAGCTCTCTCTCTAAAATGGCCGGCTATATAGCGCGACCCCATAGCTCCGCCCCCTCGCGCGTCACTTCCGCGTAACTCCGCCCCCATAATTTGAACATAAAAACTAACAAAATGAATTTTAATCATATGCAATAATGAAATTAGGGTTTTTAAATGCATTTTAACCAAACCAAATGAATTAAATTAATTAAACACTCCAAAAAAGGCTGAAATTAAGGTTAAGGAAAAAACAAGGTTAGACTTAAAATAGAGGGGGGGAGGGGTTATGGTTAGGGTTAGGGCAGGTCAGGGGTTAGATTTTAAGGAAAAAAGGCGGGGTTAGGGTTAGGGTAGGTTTAGGTAAAAGCGTAGTGCCCCTGGGGGGGAGCACTGCGAAGGGCACGGGCTCTCGGGGGCAATGGGGATCCAAAGGATCTTGGGACCCTCCTTAATTGTAATAAAAATGGATCTTTGATCCTTAAAAAATACTTAAAAGTGTGGTCCAATTTTTAGAAGTGCATGGAGGATTGGGCAACGGTGCAGGCTGGCAGTGGGACTTTGTATATTTATCAAAATGTCCCCTCCCCCTTCAGGGCCCCTGCCATGATACTTACGGTAGTCATTACTTCATAGGAGCAAGTTTTATAAGAAAATAACTAAATAAATAAATAATAAGTGCTTGTTTGAAATTTTAAAAGGTTAGACATAAAACAAGAGAAGTTAATAAGACATAAGTGCTAAAATGATAAAAGAAGTGCTCAAATGATAAAACAAGTGCTCAAATGCTAAAACAAGTGCTTACAAACAAGTGCTGGTAAAAAACACACCGTATATGCATGCAATGTATAAAAGAGAACCACACATATGTACATTTTAAGATTGGAGTAAAAACATGCATAGTACTGTTGTTTATTGTCTAAAACCTTTCTTTAAAAAAGTTCAATTTCAAAGTAAAAAACGCTTGCTCCTGCTAAAAAATGATAATCATAATAATAATAATAATGACAACAACTTTCCATAGGTTTTTTATAAGATATGTTTTATTTGAAACCAGGATTTGCAGGAACTCCGGCTGCGGTGAGGGGCTTCACATGAGGAATAAATGTTTTTAGAGATTTTAGAAAGAAATAGTAAAAATCAAGTATATATATGTGTGTATAAAAAGAAGTTAAAATTATAGTAAATGCATAAGAAAATTAAATAAATAAATAGTTAAAAGATCTTTGTAAAATAGTGAATCAATAAATAAGTAAGTAAAAAATTCATGATTTATAGGAGGTAAAAGTTACAATTAAATAAATTTAATATATAAATATGTCTTAAAATATAGAAAATTAAGGAGGTAAATAAATAAATAAATTTAAAAAAAAAAAAAAAAAAAAAAAAAAAAAAAAAAAAAAAAAAGGACAAAAGAGTTTCCTTCTTGGGTCACCGCAGTCGGAGTCCTGCTCAAAACCTGTAGGGGGAGAAGCCCTGAAAAGGGAGGAGGTGAGCACTTCTAGCAAATGCTGCAAAAAAGGTTGTTATTTATCAAGTGGAGATGGACTCATCAACCATACTTTTCGTTTAGGCCGGTAGGGTCTATGGTCTTTAGTAGATGAATCCATCTCCTCTCCGCTGCCTGTCTCTGGGCCGTGGTCCAATCCCTCCTGCTCTCCAGGCCCATGCTCTGGACATTGTGTTGGCCATGGAGTTTAAAATGTGCATACAGGACACTGGTGCCACTCCCGTTGTTCATGATATAAAAATGCTGTTTTATTCTGGTTAAAATTGAATGTTTAGTCTGCCCCACATACATTTTGTGGCAGGCCCTGCACCTAATGGCATATATGACATTATTTGTTGTTGGCTTCAGGGCCTGCCCCGGGTTTATACCTGTTTTTGCGTAAGGGTTAAAAATGTGGGGGAGGGAGATAAAACCAATTGCCGAGCCTCGACGCGCTTCCCCAGGTGTCCTTGAGTCGTTCAGGTCAGAGTGCACCAATAAATCTTTAAGATTTTTGTTCCTGCGGTGGGCGGAGATCAGCCGGTAGTCCCCCAGCGCGTCGCAGTTGTTCCTTGCTCTTTCAAAGTTTGTCTTAAAATTGGAAAGAAGGTTTCTGGTGGTCTCCGAATAGGTGACCACCAGGGGGACAAGATTCGGGCTGGCTGGTCGGGGGACGTTATGGTGGTATTTTTCTTTGAAGGTCCGGCTGACCTCCGCCTTGACACTCCTGAGGAAGCGCCTCGAGTAACCCCTAGGCCTCAGCGCACTAAAGAGGGTGCTTGTAGCTTCCTCCACATGCTCAGGGAAGGTGCAGATCCTGTGGAAGCGTATCAGCTGGGACTTTATCAGACCTCTGTACGTGTGCCTTGGGTGGTAGCTGGTTTTATGGAGGAGTGCATGGCGGTCGGTGTCTTTGAAATGGACTTTGGTGGCCAGTATCTTGGTTTGGTCGCTGGAGTCGCGGAAGAAGACACTCGTGTCCAGAAATTCTATTGAGTGAGGTTGTAGATTGTACTTGATTTTTATCTTCGGATGGTGTGAATTGAGTGTGTCGGTGAAGGTGATGAACTGTTCTGGTGTGTTGTCCCAGAGGCCGAAAATGTCATCCAGGTACCGGAAATACAGTCGGGGTTTGACGGGGATGTTGCTGAGTGCTGTTTCCTCCCAGTGGGCCAGATATATGTCCGCATAGGACGGCGCATACTTCCGGCCCATCGCGCAGCCGCACAGCTGGAGATAGTGCTGGTTGTTGAACATAAAATCATTTCTGGTGAGGGTTATTTCCAAAAGTTTCAGGATGTGGTGGTCAGGGCGAGTTGAATCTGGATGTTTGTTGAAAATTGACTGAACGGCGGCTAATCCTAATGGAGTTTCAATGTTGGTGTATAAAGAGTCTATATCTATTGTAAAAAGGAGGGTGTGACCGGGTACCTGTTGGTTTTTTATTGTCTGTACAAAATGATATGTGTCTTTAATGTAACTGGGGTGGAGTTTGGCGAGGGGGTTAATGAAATGATCTATATATTCTGTTATGGCATATGTTTCTGAACCGCAGTCGCTTACAATGGGGCGGCCGACCGGAACAACAGAAGGGACCGTCCACGTTTCAGGGGGCTTGTGGATCTTGGGTAACAGATAAAAGAGGCGGGGCCTGGGTTCATCGGGGCCGTCCAGGTACTGTTTTTGTTTTGTAGTGATGTATTTGTGTCTGTGTAATGTGTCTGTAATGTTCCTAACTAATGTTTGTGTTTCCTGCTGGAGTGAGGTGTGTAGTGGTCTATAGTATGTGTTGTTGTTTAACTGTCTGTGTGCTTCTAATATGTAATTGTCCCTATCTTGAATAACAATTTGGCCCCCCTTGTCGGCTGGTTTAATAACTATGTGTTTGGATGTGCCTAGTGTTCTGAGGGTGCGTTTGTGTTCCTGGCTAATGTTGGGTGTTCTATGTGGACGGGGGTGCCAGTGTGTGAGTGCCCGGTTGTTATCAGTGATTAGTTGTGTTATGGTGGGTGAGATGGTGTCCGGGTGTGGTTGCCAAGTGGACGGTCCCGTGAAGGGCACAGGCTCCCGCCTCTGGGCCCCCTGAAAGTGGTCTATCAATTTAAGCCGTCGGTGGAAGGCATGAAGGTCCCTTCTGAGTTCCGGCCGGGTGGGAGGATTGGGGGTCGGGATGAAAGTGAGTCCTTTTTCTAGGATCTCCAGCTGCGCGGCTGTGAGGGAGAAAACAGCAGAGAGGTTAGTTATATTGGAGAGTTGTGGGGGAGGTGTGCAGTTGTCTCCCTTTACAAGTTTAAGTGTTCTTTCCAGTACCTGAATATTTGTTCGGCCACCTGGGCAGTCCAGTGAATGTTGTCGGCCGTGGTGTGAAAAAGCAATGGGTTAATTTCCGGAATGAAGTTGTACTTGGAGGCTATGGTGTTATTGAGTCGAGTGAGTAGTGTTTGCTTTCGCTGGTCCAGTTTCCGTGAAAAATTTATGATGGGGAAGTAAATGGTGGCGTTGGGAAAGGTGATCTGGCTGGTGCTCCACATCTGCTGTGCTTGTTTCAAGAAAGTGGATGGTTCATGTTCTGACAGACAGTTGTTGAGACCGACCGAGAGTATTACCTGTGTGACGGTGTGTTGAGGTGGCAGTTTCTTTAAGATGGCGGTGATGTGGTGGAATGTGGCTCCGGGGAAACTGTCTACCTGAATGTGTGAGTGTCTGAATGTGGGGATGCGGGAGAGGTTTGAATCGCCTATAATGAGTATCCTCTTCCGCACCTCCAGCGACCAATCCTGAATTTTACGAAAAGTGCGTGGGTGTGTGTGTGGTTCTGGGGGGTTCGGGGAGCCAGGCGCCGCCGCAGGGACCCTGGTTGGGCGAGAGGTGGATATCTCAGATGTTAAGGTAGTGTTCAGCTTAGCTTTCATTTTACCCTTCATCATCATAGAGTTGTTATCCACCTCAGAGATTTCTAGGGCTCTACAGGCCCCTGCGGCAAACAGCTCTGGCTCCCTCTGCTGTGCGTGTGGTGGATCTGGAGGTGGAGAAGAGGAGATTGTGTTACTACAGGGGAGAGCTACATTGCTGTATGTCTGTGTAGTCTCTGTGGGGTTATGGACTTTGTGTGGAGAGGGGGGGTGGTGGTGGCGGCAGGCTGGGGGGGAGGAGGAGGGAGCGGGGAGGGCCCCGGCAGAGGACCCAGCCGACTGCGACCCCAGGCGGTCGAGTACAGCTCGAGGGATGGGGTTGAGCTGCACCTTTACCTGTCGCCTGGGGTTGCGTCTGGGCAACTGGGGCTGCATCAATCCATCGGGGCCCCCCACCGCCGCCGCAACCTCGCCCCCAGCCAACGCACAGAGGTCTGAAGAGGGAGGAAGTGTAGTTGGGATAGGAGGGAGAGTGGGGGGAACAGGAGAGTCAGAAGGGGGAGAAAGAGTGTCAGGTTTAGGGGGAGAGTGGGGGGGAGGACGGGGCAGGGGGCTAGGGTTGGGATTGAAGGGGTTGGGGAGGTCAGAGGGGTTAAGGTTAGGAGAGAGGTGGGGGGAAGGGGGTGGGAGGAGGTTAGGGGGGTTGGGTTTAGGGGAGAGGTGGGGGGAGGGGGTAGGAAGGGGGTTAGAGGGGTTAAGTTTAGGAGAAAGGTGAGGGGAAGGGGTAGGGGGGAGGCTAGAGGGGTTGGGTTTAGGGGAGAGGTGGGGGGAGGGGGTAGGAAGGGGGTTAGAGGGGTTAAGTTTAGGAGAAAGGTGAGGGGAAGGGGTAGGAGGGAGGTTAGAGGGGTTGGGTTTAGGGGAGAGGTGGGGGGAGGGGGTAGGAGGGTTAGGGTTAGGGTTAGGGTTAGGATAGGGGACAAAATCCCTCCTCCGGAAGGAGGTGGGAGGTGCACGGTCCTTCCACCCGTAGGACCACCCGTCTCCACGGTCCCGTGGATATTGGGGTTGCTGGGCACGCTCCCGGCGTCTGCCGTAGCGCACCTCAGTCCAACCCCCATCCATACAGTCCACTTGTTTTTAATAAAAAATAAAATCAACTGAAAGCGCTCTCCAAAAGGGAAAGGACGTTCCAATGAACTTACAAAATCTAATGTTTTTACTTAAAATGAAAGGAAACTTACCGTTTTAATACTATTTTTTTAGTTTTTTTAAGTGTTTTTCTAAAAAATAAAAGGAAACTTAGCGTATTAATACTATTTTTTTAGTTTTTGTATTTTCTTATTTTTTTGTGTTTTTTATATTTTTCTAAAAACAAATAAATAAGAACAAACTTAGAGTGCTTTCCAAAAGGGAAAGAATTGTTCTGTTTAACTTAAAAAAATAAAAATATATAAATGAACTTAAAGTGCTTTCCCAAAAGGGGAAAGAAATGAACTAGTTGTTCAAAGAAACCAAAAAAGGACTTGTTTTAGTTTTTCCAAAAACGGAATAAATAAAGTTGTTTTGAATAAAAAAAATAAAAAGTATCTTGCTCAAAAGAGTGTCAAAATGTAAGAAGAGTGTGCCAAAGTCGACGTTTCGACCCTGGCCGGGTCTTCTTCAGGAAAGGCACACAGTAACTAAAGCCAAAAAGGCTGAGAAAAACTAAAATGGCTGGCAAAAGGACAAAATGGCAGATCGCTGTCTTACCAGAGTGCTGGAGAGATGCTTTCCCCTCGGCTGCCAGAGAGCAAGTGAGCTCTCTCTCTAAAATGGCCGGCTATATAGCGCGACCCCATAGCTCCGCCCCCTCGCGCGTCACTTCCGCGTAACTCCGCCCCCATAATTTGAACATAAAAACTAACAAAATGAATTTTAATCATATGCAATAATGAAATTAGGGTTTTTAAATGCATTTTAACCAAACCAAATGAATTAAATTAATTAAACACTCCAAAAAAGGCTGAAATTAAGGTTAAGGAAAAAACAAGGTTAGACTTAAAATAGAGGGGGGGAGGGGTTATGGTTAGGGTTAGGGCAGGTCAGGGGTTAGATTTTAAGGAAAAAAGGCGGGGTTACGCCTCGCGTTCGCTCCGCCCCCTTCGCGTAAATTCGCGTAACTCCGCCCCCTCAATTTTGACCAAATAATAATAAAACCAATCTGGTTAAGGTTTTGAACATGCCCAATGATGAAATTAAATGTTAAAATGAATTTTAATCTAACCAAATTGGAGTAATTTTAAAAAAACGAAATGACCAATATAGGATTGTGGTTAAGGTTAGGGCAAGAACAGGGTTGGGCTTAAAAGGGGGGGGAGGGGTTATGGTTAGGGTTAGGGCAGGTTAGGGGTTAGGTTTAGAGAAAAGGGGAGGGGTTAAGGTTAGGGTAAGAGGAGGGGTCAGGTTAAAACAATGGGGTTATGGTTAAGGTTAGGGCAAGAACAGGGTTGGGCTTAAAAGAAAGGAGGGGTTATGGTTAGGATTAGGGCAGGTTAGGCGTTAGGTTTAGGGAAAAGGGGAGGGGTTAAGGTTAGGGTAAGAGGAGGGGTTAGGTTAGAAAAATGGGAAAGATCAACTCAAGGGTCATTTTTTAACTCATGAAATCTCTAATTAGTTTTAACATTTAACCCAAATGGTTCCCTTGTGCCCAAAGCAAATATCCAAAACCTTTCCCTCTTCTTCCTTTCCCAGTCCGTCCAAGTAATATCCCTCTGTAATCCAGCCATCCTCATGGAAGCCAAGCCATGGTCCAAAAAATGTTTAACTAAAGGTGTATCCACCTCTTTCTTGTTCCTAATATTATATCTATGCTGAACCATTCGTGTAGACAAAGTATTTTTGGTTTCTCCAACATACTTCACTTTGCACTGAACACAATAAATAACATAAATACAGTTCCTTGACCTCGGGGAAAACCCCTGTTGAATCCTAAGAACTGTTCTGTTCTTATCATTTTTAATAAAATTCAGTCTAGAGAATTGTTTGTCCAGCATCACTGGCTTAAGCGAAGTCAAAGCTGGTAACTTAGCATGAACCAATATATCCTTCAAATTGTGATTCCTCTTATATGCTGAAATCACTTTGGAACTCGGAAGTATTTCTGTCTGGCCTAATACAGTCTCAAAATTAGTCTTAAATTTCCCATGAAGAAACTGAGTCATAGGAGAAAATGTGGAAATGAGAGGAATTAAGTTCCCATGCTCTCTCTCTTTCCTTTCCAGAAACGTTTTGAGGATACGTCTCAGAAAGGGCCTGGAATAACCTCTCTTCTGGAGAGCCTGAAACAAGGTAAGTACTGCTTCTCTAAAATCTTCCTCTCTAGTACAAATGCGTTTAAACCTAAGCAACTGTGACTTAACAATACCTCTAAAGGTATGTTTTGGATGAAAACTAGTCTTATAAAGCAACGCGTGCGTATCTGTGCTCTTGAAGTACACCTTGACATCTAATGCAAGAGTTGTCTGAAAATCTGGTCCCTTAAAAACTGTGGTATCCAGAAAATCTATTGATTGGTCATTAAATTCTGTTTTAAGTTTAATAGAGGCATCATGAGAATTAAGAGTCTCAACAAACTCTCGAAATTCCTGTTCAGATCCCGTCCAGATCCCCCAAATATCATCCAAATAGCGTAAATAAAATGCTGGCTTCTTCTCACATTTCAAAAACACTTCCTCCTCCCAATTGGCCATAAAAATGTTAGCATAGGCTGGGGCGAACCTCTTGCCCATGGCTGTTCCTTTGATCTGTAAATAAAAAGCCCCATCAAAGACAAAGTCATTCCTAGTCAAGTTGATTTCCAATAGTTTTAAAAGCTCCTCATCTGGCCTTTTGGGATCAGGATATTTCTGAAAGATCTTTTTAACACAATCAATGCCAGCTAGGATGGGAATATTAGTATAGAGACTATCCACATCCATAGAAAAGAAATAAAACTGTGACGGAATCCTAATACTTTTAACAATGTCCAGGAAATGGTAAGTATCTCTAACATAGGCAGGGTGTTTTGTGGACAGTGGATTCAAATAATAATCTAAATATTCTGCTGTGAAATAGGTCTCACTTCCACAATCCGAGACTATTGGTCTCCCTGGAGGGACTTCGAATGGAACTGTCCATGTCTCTGGACTTTTATGGATTTTAGGTAAGATATAAAATCTTCTTTCTCTAGGCTGTAAATTCCCCATCAGGTATTGTCTCTGTTTTGCATTAATAAATTTCTTCTTTTTTAAGGTCTCCAAGATATTGGCTACTAAAGGAATAGTATCCATATAAATCGGTTTATCTAATTTTTTATAGTAAACAATATCATTTAATTGCCGCTCAACCTCTAATATGTATTGTTCTCTGCTCAGAATAACTACAGCCGATCCTTTATCGGCAGGTTTAATCACAATGTGTTTAGCATTTTTTAACTCACGTAGAGCCTGTACTTCTTCTAATGAAATATTGCATTTTTCATGAACTAACCTATAATGCTTTTTAAACTGTTCCAGATCCTGATGAATTAACTCTCCTACTTCAGGCGGCAAGTCCTGCAATGGCGGTGTCCAAGACGAAGGACCAATAAAAGGTAAGTGTTCTTTTTTATTAGAGTTCTTAAAGTAAGTAGCTAATTTAATTTTTCTATGATAATTCTGCATATCAAATTGAAATTGTGTTTTCTGATCCCTGCCTATCATCGAAGTTGGAACAAACGACAATCCTTTGCTCAAGAGATCATATTGTGGTCTGGAAAGAGCAAAATTTTTTGCTAAAATGACCACATCCCGAGCCTGAAAGGACTGTACTCCATCAACCCCCTCCTGTGGAGGGCTCAGGGGGTCCTGGAGTTTAAAAATGTCTTCCAATGCTCAAACATTGCGGCACCTGTCTCAGCAGTCCAGTGCACCTCGTCACCGTCTACATGGAACCTGCTCTCAGGTAGAAGAGGAATAAAAGGCATATTCCTCTCAATGTGTTCATTCAGAGTCTGGAGATTCTCCCTTTCCTCTGCAGGAAGAGTAGGGGAAAAGTTGACCAGGGGAATCCAGATCTCGGCATACGGAAATTTCCGTTTAGTGGACCTAATCGCACCCTGGACATTCTTGACTGTTGTTTCCTTACACTTGTTCCCCCTGCTGTTCATCCCGAATGACAACACTACTTTCTCAACCACCAAATCTGGTGGTGGGACAGTTTTCTCCATGAGGGCCTGTGCATGGCGAAAATGGCCCCCTGGAAAGCAGTCTATCTGCAAATCAGGGTTAAAGTAGTCAGGAATGTTACGGAGGTTAGAATCACCAATAATCAGCCACTTCCTCTGAACCACCAAGTTCCAGTCTGTTAACTTCCTCTGAGTATTAGGGTGCCTCTGCACCTTGAACTTTGGTGGCGGCGGGGAGGTGAAGTGGTCCGAAGACTCTTCAAAAACCTCCTCCTCATGGGAGGAATGGACCTGAGCGGGAACCTGCTGCGAACTCTGAGCTTCAGGTTCCTGCTCCCCCAGCTCTTCTTCAGAATCTGCCTCATCAAAAAGAGCCTCCAGCTCCCGACGTGTGGAGCTAAGAGTAGGAGTTTCCAGAACTCTTGACTCCTCAAACTGTTCAGAGTCAAGGTCAGAAAGAGAATCATCCTCCGTGAGAACGCGTCCTCTAACTCTCCTTCCTGGCCTGCGCGCTTCCCTGCGCTCCCGAGGAGGTTCTGCCTGTGGTAAATCCTGATACCACTCCTCCTCCAAGTCAGGTCCATCAGTCATGGTGGCCACGGAAGTCTTGGTTTTAGATTTCCGCGGACGCTGGGTCTGGACTGAGACACCAGTCTGCTGTGCGACCTGTACCTGCACCTGTTGTGGAACCTGCGCCTGTGCCTGGTCCGCAGTGTCAGCCCTAGCTGTGATCAACGCCTCCGCATGATCAATGACGTCCTGTGTAACCCGAGGGAGGTTTCGTCTGGCCCAACGAACCGCCACCTCAAAGGCCTTCTTCCAGTCTGGGGTGAGGAGAACTGAAATCTCCCCCAGAAGATCCTCAAGTCCAGCCTCATAATGCTCCATTAGGATCAGGTAAGTAGTATGACCCCAATTTTTAGCATTACCAGCAATTAAGTCCAGCGTCCGTTGAGTTGGAGCTGCTGGCTTAATCATCTCAGAAAGGATCGTCACCATTCTGGAGATCATGCGGGGCTCAGGTTTTCCAGGCTTCGGCGCCACATTTTGCAAGTGATGCACCGTTTTGATAACCGCATGCAGTTTTCGAACCAGCCTCCCGAACTGGGGGTCAGCCGGCTGTCGCCTAACCTCTGAGCCGCTCACCGGCGGAGGAACCCATCTCCGGGCCGGTCGTGGATAGCCTTGGCGAACAACTGCTGCAAAAGAACGAGATTGGGGACCGGTGTACCGAGCGGCCCCTGGGGGAGGCACTGGCCGGCTAGGATAGGGGACAAAATCCCTCCTCCGGAAGGAGGTGGGAGGTGCACGGTCCTTCCACCCGTAGGACCACCCGTCTCCACGGTCCCGTGGATATTGGGGTTGCTGGGCACGCTCCCGGCGTCTGCCGTAGCGCACCTCAGTCCAACCCCCATCCATACAGTCCACTTGTTTTTAATAAAAAATAAAATCAACTGAAAGCGCTCTCCAAAAGGGAAAGGACGTTCCAATGAACTTACAAAATCTAATGTTTTTACTTAAAATGAAAGGAAACTTACCGTTTTAATACTATTTTTTTAGTTTTTTTAAGTGTTTTTCTAAAAAATAAAAGGAAACTTAGCGTATTAATACTATTTTTTTAGTTTTTGTATTTTCTTATTTTTTTGTGTTTTTTATATTTTTCTAAAAACAAATAAATAAGAACAAACTTAGAGTGCTTTCCAAAAGGGAAAGAATTGTTCTGTTTAACTTAAAAAAATAAAAATATATAAATGAACTTAAAGTGCTTTCCCAAAAGGGGAAAGAAATGAACTAGTTGTTCAAAGAAACCAAAAAAGGACTTGTTTTAGTTTTTCCAAAAACGGAATAAATAAAGTTGTTTTGAATAAAAAAAATAAAAAGTATCTTGCTCAAAAGAGTGTCAAAATGTAAGAAGAGTGTGCCAAAGTCGACGTTTCGACCCTGGCCGGGTCTTCTTCAGGAAAGGCACACAGTAACTAAAGCCAAAAAGGCTGAGAAAAACTAAAATGGCTGGCAAAAGGACAAAATGGCAGATCGCTGTCTTACCAGAGTGCTGGAGAGATGCTTTCCCCTCGGCTGCCAGAGAGCAAGTGAGCTCTCTCTCTAAAATGGCCGGCTATATAGCGCGACCCCATAGCTCCGCCCCCTCGCGCGTCACTTCCGCGTAACTCCGCCCCCATAATTTGAACATAAAAACTAACAAAATGAATTTTAATCATATGCAATAATGAAATTAGGGTTTTTAAATGCATTTTAACCAAACCAAATGAATTAAATTAATTAAACACTCCAAAAAAGGCTGAAATTAAGGTTAAGGAAAAAACAAGGTTAGACTTAAAATAGAGGGGGGGAGGGGTTATGGTTAGGGTTAGGGCAGGTCAGGGGTTAGATTTTAAGGAAAAAAGGCGGGGTTACGCCTCGCGTTCGCTCCGCCCCCTTCGCGTAAATTCGCGTAACTCCGCCCCCTCAATTTTGACCAAATAATAATAAAACCAATCTGGTTAAGGTTTTGAACATGCCCAATGATGAAATTAAATGTTAAAATGAATTTTAATCTAACCAAATTGGAGTAATTTTAAAAAAACGAAATGACCAATATAGGATTGTGGTTAAGGTTAGGGCAAGAACAGGGTTGGGCTTAAAAGGGGGGGGAGGGGTTATGGTTAGGGTTAGGGCAGGTTAGGGGTTAGGTTTAGAGAAAAGGGGAGGGGTTAAGGTTAGGGTAAGAGGAGGGGTCAGGTTAAAACAATGGGGTTATGGTTAAGGTTAGGGCAAGAACAGGGTTGGGCTTAAAAGAAAGGAGGGGTTATGGTTAGGATTAGGGCAGGTTAGGCGTTAGGTTTAGGGAAAAGGGGAGGGGTTAAGGTTAGGGTAAGAGGAGGGGTTAGGTTAGAAAAATGGGAAAGATCAACTCAAGGGTCATTTTTTAACTCATGAAATCTCTAATTAGTTTTAACATTTAACCCAAATGGTTCCCTTGTGCCCAAAGCAAATATCCAAAACCTTTCCCTCTTCTTCCTTTCCCAGTCCGTCCAAGTAATATCCCTCTGTAATCCAGCCATCCTCATGGAAGCCAAGCCATGGTCCAAAAAATGTTTAACTAAAGGTGTATCCACCTCTTTCTTGTTCCTAATATTATATCTATGCTGAACCATTCGTGTAGACAAAGTATTTTTGGTTTCTCCAACATACTTCACTTTGCACTGAACACAATAAATAACATAAATACAGTTCCTTGACCTCGGGGAAAACCCCTGTTGAATCCTAAGAACTGTTCTGTTCTTATCATTTTTAATAAAATTCAGTCTAGAGAATTGTTTGTCCAGCATCACTGGCTTAAGCGAAGTCAAAGCTGGTAACTTAGCATGAACCAATATATCCTTCAAATTGTGATTCCTCTTATATGCTGAAATCACTTTGGAACTCGGAAGTATTTCTGTCTGGCCTAATACAGTCTCAAAATTAGTCTTAAATTTCCCATGAAGAAACTGAGTCATAGGAGAAAATGTGGAAATGAGAGGAATTAAGTTCCCATGCTCTCTCTCTTTCCTTTCCAGAAACGTTTTGAGGATACGTCTCAGAAAGGGCCTGGAATAACCTCTCTTCTGGAGAGCCTGAAACAAGGTAAGTACTGCTTCTCTAAAATCTTCCTCTCTAGTACAAATGCGTTTAAACCTAAGCAACTGTGACTTAACAATACCTCTAAAGGTATGTTTTGGATGAAAACTAGTCTTATAAAGCAACGCGTGCGTATCTGTGCTCTTGAAGTACACCTTGACATCTAATGCAAGAGTTGTCTGAAAATCTGGTCCCTTAAAAACTGTGGTATCCAGAAAATCTATTGATTGGTCATTAAATTCTGTTTTAAGTTTAATAGAGGCATCATGAGAATTAAGAGTCTCAACAAACTCTCGAAATTCCTGTTCAGATCCCGTCCAGATCCCCCAAATATCATCCAAATAGCGTAAATAAAATGCTGGCTTCTTCTCACATTTCAAAAACACTTCCTCCTCCCAATTGGCCATAAAAATGTTAGCATAGGCTGGGGCGAACCTCTTGCCCATGGCTGTTCCTTTGATCTGTAAATAAAAAGCCCCATCAAAGACAAAGTCATTCCTAGTCAAGTTGATTTCCAATAGTTTTAAAAGCTCCTCATCTGGCCTTTTGGGATCAGGATATTTCTGAAAGATCTTTTTAACACAATCAATGCCAGCTAGGATGGGAATATTAGTATAGAGACTATCCACATCCATAGAAAAGAAATAAAACTGTGACGGAATCCTAATACTTTTAACAATGTCCAGGAAATGGTAAGTATCTCTAACATAGGCAGGGTGTTTTGTGGACAGTGGATTCAAATAATAATCTAAATATTCTGCTGTGAAATAGGTCTCACTTCCACAATCCGAGACTATTGGTCTCCCTGGAGGGACTTCGAATGGAACTGTCCATGTCTCTGGACTTTTATGGATTTTAGGTAAGATATAAAATCTTCTTTCTCTAGGCTGTAAATTCCCCATCAGGTATTGTCTCTGTTTTGCATTAATAAATTTCTTCTTTTTTAAGGTCTCCAAGATATTGGCTACTAAAGGAATAGTATCCATATAAATCGGTTTATCTAATTTTTTATAGTAAACAATATCATTTAATTGCCGCTCAACCTCTAATATGTATTGTTCTCTGCTCAGAATAACTACAGCCGATCCTTTATCGGCAGGTTTAATCACAATGTGTTTAGCATTTTTTAACTCACGTAGAGCCTGTACTTCTTCTAATGAAATATTGCATTTTTCATGAACTAACCTATAATGCTTTTTAAACTGTTCCAGATCCTGATGAATTAACTCTCCTACTTCAGGCGGCAAGTCCTGCAATGGCGGTGTCCAAGACGAAGGACCAATAAAAGGTAAGTGTTCTTTTTTATTAGAGTTCTTAAAGTAAGTAGCTAATTTAATTTTTCTATGATAATTCTGCATATCAAATTGAAATTGTGTTTTCTGATCCCTGCCTATCATCGAAGTTGGAACAAACGACAATCCTTTGCTCAAGAGATCATATTGTGGTCTGGAAAGAGCAAAATTTTTTGCTAAAATGACCACATCCCGAGCCTGAAAGGACTGTACTCCATCAACCCCCTCCTGTGGAGGGCTCAGGGGGTCCTGGAGTTTAAAAATGTCTTCCAATGCTCAAACATTGCGGCACCTGTCTCAGCAGTCCAGTGCACCTCGTCACCGTCTACATGGAACCTGCTCTCAGGTAGAAGAGGAATAAAAGGCATATTCCTCTCAATGTGTTCATTCAGAGTCTGGAGATTCTCCCTTTCCTCTGCAGGAAGAGTAGGGGAAAAGTTGACCAGGGGAATCCAGATCTCGGCATACGGAAATTTCCGTTTAGTGGACCTAATCGCACCCTGGACATTCTTGACTGTTGTTTCCTTACACTTGTTCCCCCTGCTGTTCATCCCGAATGACAACACTACTTTCTCAACCACCAAATCTGGTGGTGGGACAGTTTTCTCCATGAGGGCCTGTGCATGGCGAAAATGGCCCCCTGGAAAGCAGTCTATCTGCAAATCAGGGTTAAAGTAGTCAGGAATGTTACGGAGGTTAGAATCACCAATAATCAGCCACTTCCTCTGAACCACCAAGTTCCAGTCTGTTAACTTCCTCTGAGTATTAGGGTGCCTCTGCACCTTGAACTTTGGTGGCGGCGGGGAGGTGAAGTGGTCCGAAGACTCTTCAAAAACCTCCTCCTCATGGGAGGAATGGACCTGAGCGGGAACCTGCTGCGAACTCTGAGCTTCAGGTTCCTGCTCCCCCAGCTCTTCTTCAGAATCTGCCTCATCAAAAAGAGCCTCCAGCTCCCGACGTGTGGAGCTAAGAGTAGGAGTTTCCAGAACTCTTGACTCCTCAAACTGTTCAGAGTCAAGGTCAGAAAGAGAATCATCCTCCGTGAGAACGCGTCCTCTAACTCTCCTTCCTGGCCTGCGCGCTTCCCTGCGCTCCCGAGGAGGTTCTGCCTGTGGTAAATCCTGATACCACTCCTCCTCCAAGTCAGGTCCATCAGTCATGGTGGCCACGGAAGTCTTGGTTTTAGATTTCCGCGGACGCTGGGTCTGGACTGAGACACCAGTCTGCTGTGCGACCTGTACCTGCACCTGTTGTGGAACCTGCGCCTGTGCCTGGTCCGCAGTGTCAGCCCTAGCTGTGATCAACGCCTCCGCATGATCAATGACGTCCTGTGTAACCCGAGGGAGGTTTCGTCTGGCCCAACGAACCGCCACCTCAAAGGCCTTCTTCCAGTCTGGGGTGAGGAGAACTGAAATCTCCCCCAGAAGATCCTCAAGTCCAGCCTCATAATGCTCCATTAGGATCAGGTAAGTAGTATGACCCCAATTTTTAGCATTACCAGCAATTAAGTCCAGCGTCCGTTGAGTTGGAGCTGCTGGCTTAATCATCTCAGAAAGGATCGTCACCATTCTGGAGATCATGCGGGGCTCAGGTTTTCCAGGCTTCGGCGCCACATTTTGCAAGTGATGCACCGTTTTGATAACCGCATGCAGTTTTCGAACCAGCCTCCCGAACTGGGGGTCAGCCGGCTGTCGCCTAACCTCTGAGCCGCTCACCGGCGGAGGAACCCATCTCCGGGCCGGTCGTGGATAGCCTTGGCGAACAACTGCTGCAAAAGAACGAGATTGGGGACCGGTGTACCGAGCGGCCCCTGGGGGAGGCACTGGCCGGCTAGGATAGGGGACAAAATCCCTCCTCCGGAAGGAGGTGGGAGGTGCACGGTCCTTCCACCCGTAGGACCACCCGTCTCCACGGTCCCGTGGATATTGGGGTTGCTGGGCACGCTCCCGGCGTCTGCCGTAGCGCACCTCAGTCCAACCCCCATCCATACAGTCCACTTGTTTTTAATAAAAAATAAAATCAACTGAAAGCGCTCTCCAAAAGGGAAAGGACGTTCCAATGAACTTACAAAATCTAATGTTTTTACTTAAAATGAAAGGAAACTTACCGTTTTAATACTATTTTTTTAGTTTTTTTAAGTGTTTTTCTAAAAAATAAAAGGAAACTTAGCGTATTAATACTATTTTTTTAGTTTTTGTATTTTCTTATTTTTTTGTGTTTTTTATATTTTTCTAAAAACAAATAAATAAGAACAAACTTAGAGTGCTTTCCAAAAGGGAAAGAATTGTTCTGTTTAACTTAAAAAAATAAAAATATATAAATGAACTTAAAGTGCTTTCCCAAAAGGGGAAAGAAATGAACTAGTTGTTCAAAGAAACCAAAAAAGGACTTGTTTTAGTTTTTCCAAAAACGGAATAAATAAAGTTGTTTTGAATAAAAAAAATAAAAAGTATCTTGCTCAAAAGAGTGTCAAAATGTAAGAAGAGTGTGCCAAAGTCGACGTTTCGACCCTGGCCGGGTCTTCTTCAGGAAAGGCACACAGTAACTAAAGCCAAAAAGGCTGAGAAAAACTAAAATGGCTGGCAAAAGGACAAAATGGCAGATCGCTGTCTTACCAGAGTGCTGGAGAGATGCTTTCCCCTCGGCTGCCAGAGAGCAAGTGAGCTCTCTCTCTAAAATGGCCGGCTATATAGCGCGACCCCATAGCTCCGCCCCCTCGCGCGTCACTTCCGCGTAACTCCGCCCCCATAATTTGAACATAAAAACTAACAAAATGAATTTTAATCATATGCAATAATGAAATTAGGGTTTTTAAATGCATTTTAACCAAACCAAATGAATTAAATTAATTAAACACTCCAAAAAAGGCTGAAATTAAGGTTAAGGAAAAAACAAGGTTAGACTTAAAATAGAGGGGGGGAGGGGTTATGGTTAGGGTTAGGGCAGGTCAGGGGTTAGATTTTAAGGAAAAAAGGCGGGGTTACGCCTCGCGTTCGCTCCGCCCCCTTCGCGTAAATTCGCGTAACTCCGCCCCCTCAATTTTGACCAAATAATAATAAAACCAATCTGGTTAAGGTTTTGAACATGCCCAATGATGAAATTAAATGTTAAAATGAATTTTAATCTAACCAAATTGGAGTAATTTTAAAAAAACGAAATGACCAATATAGGATTGTGGTTAAGGTTAGGGCAAGAACAGGGTTGGGCTTAAAAGGGGGGGGAGGGGTTATGGTTAGGGTTAGGGCAGGTTAGGGGTTAGGTTTAGAGAAAAGGGGAGGGGTTAAGGTTAGGGTTAGGGTTAGGAAAGGGGGTTGTAAACCGGCACCCCCTGACGCGGGGCCGGAAAGGCACGGGCCATCCCCTGGGGTCCCAACCCCCGTTGACCCCAGGACCGTGTATCAGGAACATAGTTTTGGGGGCGGCGTTGCCGCCTCCCATAGTGGACCACCGTCCACTCACCCTGGTCTCCAGAACTCATCTATAAATGAATGTTTTTAAATGTGTAAGAAAAGAAAATGAAATAAAATATTTTTAATAAACTACTTAAATTGGTGTTTGTAATTATTTTTTTATTATTTTTTTATTTTTTCAAAAAACAAAATGAAAAACAATGAAATGGTGTAGAATTTTAAAATAAAAAGTTCTTTTTTTAACTTATTTATTTGGCAAAATGAAATTAAAATAAAATAAAAACCCACAAAAGTTCAAATGAAATAACTCCCCTAATAATAGAAATAAAGTGTGTGCCACGCGCGACGTTTCGCCGTATAGACGGCTTCTTCAGGCAAGGCACACGTGAAGATGAAAGAAAATATGGCACTGGCACTGAATACTGAGATGTTCTCTCTAGCAGAGTCAGAGCAGAAATGAGAGGGCTCTGCTGGAGCACCTCTATATATACCTTCCCACTTGCTTAAGTTTTCCCTTTGGTTTTACACATTGGTTTTAATCTTTGGTTTTACACTTTGGTTTTACACTTTGGTTCCTAATGTAATTTGTGGCTTATATCAAATAAATGTTTTTAATCCAAATAACACGTATTAGGTTCTTAATAAAAGTAATAATTCATGAATTATAATTTCCAATTTTTAATCATGCAAAGCAATTTGGTCCACTAAATTATTTTTAAAGGGGCATTGGGCCTTTTCAAGTAAATTATTGGGGTTAATGCCAAACATAAAAAATATATAAAAAATATATAAAAATTGTATAAAAAATAAAAGAAAAGAGAAAAAAAATATTTGTAAAAAAAATGTATACCTCCATCCATCCATACATACATACATACATGTACATACACACATGCATACATCCATACACATATACATACACACACACACACACCTATACATAAATACATACACACACATATATATAAAAAACATTATACCTCCATCCATCCATCCACACATACATACATATACATACACACATGCATACATACATACACATATACATACACACACACACACACACACACACACATATATACATAAATACATACGCATACATAAAACATCTATACAAAAAACGGAAAAGGTATAATAAAATAAAAAATAAAAAATAAAAAATAAAAAAATAAAAAAATAAAAAAATAGGAAGGAGAGTGGTTAGGGTTAGGCATAGAAAAGGGGAAATGTTAAGGTTAGGGATAGGGAGGGGTTGTGGTTAGGAGGAAGGGGATGATAGGTTAGGGATAGGCATAGAAGAAAGGGAAAGGTTATGGTTAGGGATAGGGAGGGGTTTGGGTTAAGGGAAAAGAGTTGGGGGGGAAAAAAAAGGGGGAGGTCAGGGTTAGGCATAAGGAAAGGGGAAAGGTTATGGTAAGGGATAGGGAAGGGTGTGGGTTAAGGAAAAAGAGTATGGGGGGGGGGGGAAGGGTTAGGTTAGGGGAAAAAAAACACCATCTCCAACAGGGGATGGGTGGTGCACGGTCCTTCACACCCAGAAGAGCTCCCGTCCCACTGGTCCCGTGGGTCCACCACCGGAAGGTGGTGGGGCTTCCAAAAATTGGACTCAGATCGGTCCTATGCCGCGACGTTTCGGCCTTAATTGGCCTTCCTCAGGCGATACCGATCTGCCTGGGAAGTGGGGTGCCTAATTTGGCTTTCTGTCCTCACTCCTGTCCCTTCTGACTTTCTCCTCCTTTCCCTTCTTCTTTCCCTTTCTCCTGTATCCTTTCCCTATGTGTGTCACTAATTTGTGTTTGTGTTCTTTCCCTACAGGTTCCCTTATCCAGCCAAAAACAGGTAAGTTTAAGTTGTGTTTGTCAAAGTTTGTCTCCAATATAAGTTCAGTTTGAGTTTCTAATTTGTGTTTCTGTTTTCTTTCACAGGTTATCCAGGTAAGTTAGGTTTGTCAATTTGTGTTTTGAGTTTCTATTGTGTTTCTTCAATAAAATGATTTTTTATAAAAAATTAGTCTTGTGTTGAGGTTTCTTTTCCCTTTATCCTTACCTCTACTCCACTCTGTCTCCATCCTCCACTCCTCCGTTCCATCTTCTCCCTCTGCCACACTCTTTCCTTTCCTCCCCCTGGCCTCCTTCTGTCCTTGACTGTGTCTTTTAGTACTCTCCCCTTCCTTTTTGGGCTTTATATTTGGGTTTAGAGGTACTAAAGGCAAATGACCAATTAAAATTAGGATAAGAATAGAGGGACAGTGGGCATAGGGTTAGATTAGTAAAGTGGGCAAGGGATAAATGAGAACAAAAGAAATGAATTTTAGAGACAAAACAGGATAGGGCAGGTAAAATAAATAAATAAAAACAAAATTGGATAGGGTTAAATTTGGTTGGGGTTAGGCAAGATAGGGCTAAGGTTAAGGTCAGGGCTAGCATCTGGGGTAGGGGATAGCCATCTTGGGCTCTAAAAAATTAGGGACCTGTGTGCCAGGAGGCCCCAGGTGGAGGCACTGGCCGGCTAGGTTAGGGGAAAAAAAACACCATCTCCAACAGGGGATGGGTGGTGCACGGTCCTTCACACCCAGAAGAGCTCCCGTCCCACTGGTCCCGTGGGTCCACCACCGGAAGGTGGTGGGGCTTCCAAAAATTGGACTCAGATCGGTCCTATGCCGCGACGTTTCGGCCTTAATTGGCCTTCCTCAGGCGATACCGATCTGCCTGGGAAGTGGGGTGCCTAATTTGGCTTTCTGTCCTCACTCCTGTCCCTTCTGACTTTCTCCTCCTTTCCCTTCTTCTTTCCCTTTCTCCTGTATCCTTTCCCTATGTGTGTCACTAATTTGTGTTTGTGTTCTTTCCCTACAGGTTCCCTTATCCAGCCAAAAACAGGTAAGTTTAAGTTGTGTTTGTCAAAGTTTGTCTCCAATATAAGTTCAGTTTGAGTTTCTAATTTGTGTTTCTGTTTTCTTTCACAGGTTATCCAGGTAAGTTAGGTTTGTCAATTTGTGTTTTGAGTTTCTATTGTGTTTCTTCAATAAAATGATTTTTTATAAAAAATTAGTCTTGTGTTGAGGTTTCTTTTCCCTTTATCCTTACCTCTACTCCACTCTGTCTCCATCCTCCACTCCTCCGTTCCATCTTCTCCCTCTGCCACACTCTTTCCTTTCCTCCCCCTGGCCTCCTTCTGTCCTTGACTGTGTCTTTTAGTACTCTCCCCTTCCTTTTTGGGCTTTATATTTGGGTTTAGAGGTACTAAAGGCAAATGACCAATTAAAATTAGGATAAGAATAGAGGGACAGTGGGCATAGGGTTAGATTAGTAAAGTGGGCAAGGGATAAATGAGAACAAAAGAAATGAATTTTAGAGACAAAACAGGATAGGGCAGGTAAAATAAATAAATAAAAACAAAATTGGATAGGGTTAAATTTGGTTGGGGTTAGGCAAGATAGGGCTAAGGTTAAGAAAGACATTTTTAGGCCGTGTCGTCCCCGGAGGGGACGGCACGGCCCATGCACACTCCATCCAGCCCCCCCACCCAAAAAGGTGAGTAGTCCCCACCCCTCACATATTTCCATAATTTTTTGAAAAAATTAATTTTTAATTTTCTTTCTTTTTTCCTTTTTTACAGGATGCCGTAGGCCATGGATGGGATCCCCGTCCGGAAGAGGAACACGTCGAAGGATGAGGTGAGTAAAAAATATTTATTTCCAATTTAAAATTAATTTTCTTATTTTAATAATTGATTAGGGTTAAATTTGGATAGGGTTAAAAAATGAAAGGGTTAAAGATGGTTGGGGTTAGGGCCTTCTTCCTCGGGGTTAAGGTAAGGGAAAGTGGCAGGGTAGGGGTTAAAATAAGAAATTTACGGTTGGGGTTAGGGCCTTCCTCCTAGGGGTTAAGGTAAGGGTAAGTGGCTGGGTAAGGGTTAAAATAAGGGACTTATGGTTGGGGTTAGGGCCTTCTTCCTAGGGGTTAAGGTAAGGGTAAGTGGCTGGGTGAGGGTTAAAATAAGGGGCTCACGGTTGGGGTTAGGGCCGGATTTAACTAAAAAGAAAGGGAGAATTTGGTTAGGATTAGGCACGAAAATACATTCGCTCATTAAGGCCCCTTGGATAGCTGGTTCCCAATTTATTAATCCAATCCCTTTCTGCTCTCCTCCTTTGTGCTGTGGACCAATGAGGGTTACTTTCCAGAACGAGGGCTGTGACTGCATCCCACCCATGGAGGACAAAGTGCTTTACTACATGCCGGTAAGTATTTTTCTTTCTAATGATATTGTGTTTATGACACGTGAACCGTACATGTAAAGGGAGTTTAGTTTCTCCCACATATTTTAATCCACACAATTTACATGTAATCAAGTACACACAATTCTTGGAATAAACAGTGCCCTGTTTGGCCGTTATGAACACCATCTTGTTATGTACATCATTCACCCATTTTTGTTGTTTAAAATAGGTCCTGTGAGGCCCAGCTGCTCGTTGTGGCCCTGAGCTGACCTTTGACCTTACCAGGTAATCCCTAAGATTTTTATTTCTCCTAAAGGCAGCAATGATCCTAATGTCATCATAATTTGGTACTATATGGGTCTGAAAATTGTTTTTTATTTTCCTAACTAATTTAACTGTAGCCGGTGAATATGTAATTACAAAGGGTACAGCTGTAGAGACCTGAATTGGTTTAGTCTGCAGAAAAGACTTAAAACAAGTCCTTAAGAAGGTCCTAGAGTACCCTCTAGTGGACAAAGCTGCAAACAGCGTTTTGGTAGCCAATTTAAAATCATTAGGTTGTGTACAGATTCTATGAAAGCGCAGCAGTTGTGATTTGATTAGGCCTGCAAAGGTGTGTTTGGGGTGGTGGCTGCTTTTATGCAAAAGGGCATGCGTGTCCGTATCTTTAAAATACACTTTAATATCTAATCGATTATTAGAATTGAATTGTGGCCCTTTGAAAGTAGTTGTATCCAAAAAATCAACTGAATTTGAACTTGTGGTGGATTTTAATTTAATGGAGGGATTATGATTATTTAAAGTCTCTATAAATTTGGTAAACTCCTCCTGTGAATATGTCCATATGCCCCAAATATCGTCCAAATACCGGAAATAATAAAGTGGTTTCCTTTCACATTTCTCTAGGGCAGCCGTCTCCCAAGAGGCCATAAAGATATCGGCATATGCAGGTGCAAATTTCTTCCCCATTGCAGTGCCCTTAATCTGCAGAAAATATTTGCCATCAAATTCAAAATCATTACGAGTAAGATTAATTTCTAACAGTTCCAATAACTCTTTGTCTGGTCTTTTCTTATCATAATGTTGGTTTAATGTGTTTTTTACAGCAAGGATACCCTCTTGAGTGTCTATATTCGTATATAGACTATCAACATCGATTGTAAAAAGTATGGATTCAAGTGGAATGGCCAGATTTTTAATTTTCTCAATGAAATCATAAGTGTCTTTTATATAACTCTTGTGTTTTTTTGCCAGGGGATTCAAATAGTAATCAATAAATTCAGCGGATCTGTATGTTTCGCTGCTACAGTCCGAGACGATAGGACGTCCCGGAGGGATGAGGAAAGGCTCGCTCCAGCTAGCAGGATCTTTATGGATTTTGGGAAGGAGGTAAAATCGTCTGGCTCTCGGCTCAGAGTCCCCGATCAAATAATTCCGCTGTTTAGATGTAATTAATTTTTTCTCGTGTATTTTGTGGAAGATTCTACTGATTAAGGTAAATGTTTCCATAAAGATAGGTTTATCCAATTTGGAGTAATATCTGTTATCATTGAGTTGTCTGTTTCCTTCCCACAGGTATTGTTTTAAATCCATGACGACTACCACACTTCCTTTATCTGCTGGCTTGATAACAATGTTTTTATTCTCCATCAGTTCTTTTAGAGCCAGATTCTCTTCCAATGTTAAATTTGGTCTGTTTGGAATGACGGAGAAGGAGCTGTAAAAATAATCCAAATCTAATTTAATTAGATTATTTAAATAGGTGGGTATCCTAGCATCTGGAGGAGTCCAATTGGAATTTGGAGTAAAGGGTTGTTTTTGTAGATTTTCTTCTTCCCCATAATAGGCTAGAAGTTTTAGTCTCCTGTGGTAATGATATAAATCCAATCTAGTTTGTGATTTAATTTGGTGATTGCTGCCCTTAGTAGGTATGAAATTTAGGCCCCTATTCAACAAGGAAAGTTGGGGCTGGGTTAGTTTAGTTTCCTGAGCTAACACCATGACATTCTTGTGCCCCTCCTGAGAAATCAGGCTTCTGGGGACTTCTAGTTTACCTGCTGACCCCAATGTTCGAACATCTTGCAGGCTGTGGAGTGGGTCCAGTGGATCCCATCCGACTCAGTGCTGAAGTCTTTAACAGGTAACTTAGGGATGAAAGTACACGTTTTCATAATAAAATTGTTTAGTACCTGTATGTTCTCTTGTTCTCTGTGCGAGAGGCTGGGAGAACAGTTGATTAGTGGGACCCAGACCGTAGCCTCCGGGAACCTGATGTGAGCCATCTTCACAGCTTTCAGGAGCTGCTTGCAGGTCCCATCCCGAGGCTTCTGCTTCCTGCTGTTCAGTCCAAAGGCGAGTATGACCAGCTCCACTTCGGTGGTGCATACTGCCCTGTGCAGAAGAGCCTCTGCGTGGTGGAAAGAAGCCCCGGGATAACTGTCCACCTGCAAGTCAGAGATCTGGAACGGAGGGAATCTTGCCACATTAGAGTCACCAATGATTAAATATTTTTGTTTCACACACAGTCCCCATTCTGTGAGTTTTTTATTGGTGTTGATGTGTCTGGTGGGTTTGTATGTGGGTGTGTGAGGAGGAGAAGTTTGTGGTGTTAGTTCTTTTGTGGTCTCCACTGGATGTGTGGCAGTGGTGATTCCCTCTGGAGCTGGAGTGTGCTGGTGGATTTCACCTGGAACCAAAGAGGTGAGTGAAGAGGAGGATGACAATGTCTGTGGTCGGGGGGGGCCCATAGGTGTGAGCCTAGGCATCAGGAAATCAGAGCTGGCACCCGGCTTGGGTGTACAGGCTCTGAGTTCCTCCTCCAGCAGCTGCTGGAGTTCCTGGTCCTCCAGGAACTCGGTGGGGTTGGAGGGAGAGGAGGAGGGGGCTGGAGGGGCCGGTTTTGGCTCCCCGGTGTCCTCCTCATCTCTCGTGCTGCTTGTCTTGGGCTGCCGCTGGGGTTTGGGAGGCAGCAGCGCCCCCTGGGAGGATTGCCTCAGTCTGGAAGCTGTGAAAAAGG
Source organism: Chaetodon auriga (assembly GCF_051107435.1). Lineage (NCBI taxonomy): Eukaryota > Metazoa > Chordata > Actinopteri > Chaetodontiformes > Chaetodontidae > Chaetodon > Chaetodon auriga. The sequence goes on from NC_135076.1 coordinate 30,647,877, forward strand.
GATGGATAGGAAGGGGAGGGGGAGGAGAGGGGGTGGGTGAGGAAGGGGGAGGGGGTGAGGGGGTAGGGGTAGGGGGGATGGGGGAGGAGGTATGAGGGGGAGAGGAGAGGGGAAGGGAGGGGGAGGGAGAGAGAAGGGGGGGAGGAGGAGGAGAGGGAGGAAGATGCTCCTCTGCAGCTTCAGGGAGGAAGGGAGACCAGTCTCCTCCCCTCTGGTCCGTCATGGTGGAGGCCGATGTCATTTTGGCCCGAGGAGAAGGAGGAGGAGAAGGCACAGGTGAGTCCGTTGCAGTTGCCATCTCTGCGGTCGCGCGCGTCCCGGTGCTGATGTTGCGCGTAGCCGCTGGTGGAGGGGCGGGGAGGGGGGTCTCCGCTGGGGGGGCTCTGGAACGAGTCTGTGAGCTGGTCTGCGAGGAGGATGTGGACGAGGAGGTCTCCATGGAGAAGTTGGAGGAGAGGAAATTCTCCGCATCCTGCAGTGTCTCCTGTCTGAGTCTGCGGCCGAGATTTCTTCGAGCCCAGACTGTAGCAACTTGGAAAGGACCCCGCCAGTCGGGGTCAGGAAAGTCTGCCAGTTTCTGGATCTCTTTTTCAACAGAATCCTCATAGTGTTGCCGTAATATTAAAATAGCAGAGAATTCCCAGTTTTTTGCATTTCCCTCTAACAGTGTTTGAGTGGTGCTGTTAGGGGATGCAGGTTTAATAAAGTTCGCCAGATTCTGGGTTGTTTTTCGGATTATGGGGGGTGGCTCAGTCCCCGACACATTTCTGTAGTGATGGGCAGATTTAATGATTTTATGCAGGATACGGACCTTGGCTGTGAAGTCCGGGTCCTGTGACTGGACCGTGTTGCGTGGCGGGGCATCACGGCGGCCGCTGGCTCTAAGGGGGGGCTGCTGTGGTCGCTGTGGTCGGTAATTGTTGCCGTTGTAGCCGCGGGTGGCAGGCTGGCGGTGCTGGGCGTAGGGCTGGGTCGGAGCCGGTGCGCGGCGATCTCCGGGTCCGCTGCGGTAAGCGGGGCGAGTCGAGTGGTCAGCCTGTGGCCGGGAATAGCCCCTAGTGACGGAGGCGTATGATGGTCTCACCGGTGGATGCTGTCGTTCACGGCCGGGATAGTACGAAGCGCCTCTCGGTGAACGATTGGAGCTCCGCGGCTGCTCCTCCCGTCTCTGCAGGCGGCCCCTGTGGTAGCTTACCCGGGTCCAGCTGCCGTCATCATACCGGTCATACATCTCGTAGCCGGTGATGTGTGTGTCACGTTAAAAATGTGTTGAAAAAATCACTGATATGTGATGGAAAAGATAAAATCCACACTCGTGAAGTGACAACAAGACTCACTTTTCTTACGTTGACACTCGAGATTTATTAAATAATACGTGAAAAAAATCACTAACAAAGCGACGTTTCGGTCCTGTATGGACCTTCTTCAGGCTTACTTTCTTAAAAGGAAAATAACAATAAAGAAAATTTGAGTGTCAGCGCTCTACTTCCTACACTTGCGTCTCCGTTTGTGATCAGCAGTGATTCATTCAAACTGAGCGTTCAAATTTCAAATGTTGCCGCCGAGTTGACGTAACTTGCGTCAAGCGGAAGGAAACGGAAGTTAGAGCGCCAACCTCTGGTGACCTTAAGAATTACAACAATAAGTATTAAATGTCCAAAATGGAGAACAGCGTCGTAACGCGACACACATTTTCGTAAGTATTGAAAAAAACAACCGTTAAAACATCAATTACATAGATCCAGACAGTACAGTATTTAAGGCAGATTCAAGCCAGTGGGGATTTAAATCCAAAATGAGACGATTTAAAGAGGTAAGTATCAGTTCCGTACAATGACATCATCACAAAACAGATACGTAGAACAGAACAATGGAGTAATCCTCCTCAACAACGATGTCCCAGGATTCAATTCAAACAGGTAAGTAAATGTACATTTCATCACATCATGTCTTTCCATTCAAATGAATAGTATACAATGTTCCTAAATCATCCAGAACGGTAAGTATTGTCCATTATTTCAAGCATATACACATACATCTTTTTTACTCTTAACTTATATACATATATACATATATACATGTGGCAGTATACATTTCTGTGTGTTATACATTGGCAATATAGACCAAAACATATGTATGTTGATACATTTACATATGAGTCTTTGCTCCATGCATATATTATGCAAGCTTGTAGATATACTGTAAAATGATTACATTTTCATGCGAGGAGGAAAAGGAGGAGGGGTAGGACAAAACTCGAAGGGGGGCTGGAGGCACCGGCTGGTTAGGAAAGACATTTTTAGGCCGTGTCGTCCCCGGAGGGGACGGCACGGCCCATGCACACTCCATCCAGCCCCCCCACCCAAAAAGGTGAGTAGTCCCCACCCCTCACATATTTCCATAATTTTTTGAAAAAATTAATTTTTAATTTTCTTTCTTTTTTCCTTTTTTACAGGATGCCGTAGGCCATGGATGGGATCCCCGTCCGGAAGAGGAACACGTCGAAGGATGAGGTGAGTAAAAAATATTTATTTCCAATTTAAAATTAATTTTCTTATTTTAATAATTGATTAGGGTTAAATTTGGATAGGGTTAAAAAATGAAAGGGTTAAAGATGGTTGGGGTTAGGGCCTTCTTCCTCGGGGTTAAGGTAAGGGAAAGTGGCAGGGTAGGGGTTAAAATAAGAAATTTACGGTTGGGGTTAGGGCCTTCCTCCTAGGGGTTAAGGTAAGGGTAAGTGGCTGGGTAAGGGTTAAAATAAGGGACTTATGGTTGGGGTTAGGGCCTTCTTCCTAGGGGTTAAGGTAAGGGTAAGTGGCTGGGTGAGGGTTAAAATAAGGGGCTCACGGTTGGGGTTAGGGCCGGATTTAACTAAAAAGAAAGGGAGAATTTGGTTAGGATTAGGCACGAAAATACATTCGCTCATTAAGGCCCCTTGGATAGCTGGTTCCCAATTTATTAATCCAATCCCTTTCTGCTCTCCTCCTTTGTGCTGTGGACCAATGAGGGTTACTTTCCAGAACGAGGGCTGTGACTGCATCCCACCCATGGAGGACAAAGTGCTTTACTACATGCCGGTAAGTATTTTTCTTTCTAATGATATTGTGTTTATGACACGTGAACCGTACATGTAAAGGGAGTTTAGTTTCTCCCACATATTTTAATCCACACAATTTACATGTAATCAAGTACACACAATTCTTGGAATAAACAGTGCCCTGTTTGGCCGTTATGAACACCATCTTGTTATGTACATCATTCACCCATTTTTGTTGTTTAAAATAGGTCCTGTGAGGCCCAGCTGCTCGTTGTGGCCCTGAGCTGACCTTTGACCTTACCAGGTAATCCCTAAGATTTTTATTTCTCCTAAAGGCAGCAATGATCCTAATGTCATCATAATTTGGTACTATATGGGTCTGAAAATTGTTTTTTATTTTCCTAACTAATTTAACTGTAGCCGGTGAATATGTAATTACAAAGGGTACAGCTGTAGAGACCTGAATTGGTTTAGTCTGCAGAAAAGACTTAAAACAAGTCCTTAAGAAGGTCCTAGAGTACCCTCTAGTGGACAAAGCTGCAAACAGCGTTTTGGTAGCCAATTTAAAATCATTAGGTTGTGTACAGATTCTATGAAAGCGCAGCAGTTGTGATTTGATTAGGCCTGCAAAGGTGTGTTTGGGGTGGTGGCTGCTTTTATGCAAAAGGGCATGCGTGTCCGTATCTTTAAAATACACTTTAATATCTAATCGATTATTAGAATTGAATTGTGGCCCTTTGAAAGTAGTTGTATCCAAAAAATCAACTGAATTTGAACTTGTGGTGGATTTTAATTTAATGGAGGGATTATGATTATTTAAAGTCTCTATAAATTTGGTAAACTCCTCCTGTGAATATGTCCATATGCCCCAAATATCGTCCAAATACCGGAAATAATAAAGTGGTTTCCTTTCACATTTCTCTAGGGCAGCCGTCTCCCAAGAGGCCATAAAGATATCGGCATATGCAGGTGCAAATTTCTTCCCCATTGCAGTGCCCTTAATCTGCAGAAAATATTTGCCATCAAATTCAAAATCATTACGAGTAAGATTAATTTCTAACAGTTCCAATAACTCTTTGTCTGGTCTTTTCTTATCATAATGTTGGTTTAATGTGTTTTTTACAGCAAGGATACCCTCTTGAGTGTCTATATTCGTATATAGACTATCAACATCGATTGTAAAAAGTATGGATTCAAGTGGAATGGCCAGATTTTTAATTTTCTCAATGAAATCATAAGTGTCTTTTATATAACTCTTGTGTTTTTTTGCCAGGGGATTCAAATAGTAATCAATAAATTCAGCGGATCTGTATGTTTCGCTGCTACAGTCCGAGACGATAGGACGTCCCGGAGGGATGAGGAAAGGCTCGCTCCAGCTAGCAGGATCTTTATGGATTTTGGGAAGGAGGTAAAATCGTCTGGCTCTCGGCTCAGAGTCCCCGATCAAATAATTCCGCTGTTTAGATGTAATTAATTTTTTCTCGTGTATTTTGTGGAAGATTCTACTGATTAAGGTAAATGTTTCCATAAAGATAGGTTTATCCAATTTGGAGTAATATCTGTTATCATTGAGTTGTCTGTTTCCTTCCCACAGGTATTGTTTTAAATCCATGACGACTACCACACTTCCTTTATCTGCTGGCTTGATAACAATGTTTTTATTCTCCATCAGTTCTTTTAGAGCCAGATTCTCTTCCAATGTTAAATTTGGTCTGTTTGGAATGACGGAGAAGGAGCTGTAAAAATAATCCAAATCTAATTTAATTAGATTATTTAAATAGGTGGGTATCCTAGCATCTGGAGGAGTCCAATTGGAATTTGGAGTAAAGGGTTGTTTTTGTAGATTTTCTTCTTCCCCATAATAGGCTAGAAGTTTTAGTCTCCTGTGGTAATGATATAAATCCAATCTAGTTTGTGATTTAATTTGGTGATTGCTGCCCTTAGTAGGTATGAAATTTAGGCCCCTATTCAACAAGGAAAGTTGGGGCTGGGTTAGTTTAGTTTCCTGAGCTAACACCATGACATTCTTGTGCCCCTCCTGAGAAATCAGGCTTCTGGGGACTTCTAGTTTACCTGCTGACCCCAATGTTCGAACATCTTGCAGGCTGTGGAGTGGGTCCAGTGGATCCCATCCGACTCAGTGCTGAAGTCTTTAACAGGTAACTTAGGGATGAAAGTACACGTTTTCATAATAAAATTGTTTAGTACCTGTATGTTCTCTTGTTCTCTGTGCGAGAGGCTGGGAGAACAGTTGATTAGTGGGACCCAGACCGTAGCCTCCGGGAACCTGATGTGAGCCATCTTCACAGCTTTCAGGAGCTGCTTGCAGGTCCCATCCCGAGGCTTCTGCTTCCTGCTGTTCAGTCCAAAGGCGAGTATGACCAGCTCCACTTCGGTGGTGCATACTGCCCTGTGCAGAAGAGCCTCTGCGTGGTGGAAAGAAGCCCCGGGATAACTGTCCACCTGCAAGTCAGAGATCTGGAACGGAGGGAATCTTGCCACATTAGAGTCACCAATGATTAAATATTTTTGTTTCACACACAGTCCCCATTCTGTGAGTTTTTTATTGGTGTTGATGTGTCTGGTGGGTTTGTATGTGGGTGTGTGAGGAGGAGAAGTTTGTGGTGTTAGTTCTTTTGTGGTCTCCACTGGATGTGTGGCAGTGGTGATTCCCTCTGGAGCTGGAGTGTGCTGGTGGATTTCACCTGGAACCAAAGAGGTGAGTGAAGAGGAGGATGACAATGTCTGTGGTCGGGGGGGGCCCATAGGTGTGAGCCTAGGCATCAGGAAATCAGAGCTGGCACCCGGCTTGGGTGTACAGGCTCTGAGTTCCTCCTCCAGCAGCTGCTGGAGTTCCTGGTCCTCCAGGAACTCGGTGGGGTTGGAGGGAGAGGAGGAGGGGGCTGGAGGGGCCGGTTTTGGCTCCCCGGTGTCCTCCTCATCTCTCGTGCTGCTTGTCTTGGGCTGCCGCTGGGGTTTGGGAGGCAGCAGCGCCCCCTGGGAGGATTGCCTCAGTCTGGAAGCTGTGAAAAAGGGATGGATAGGAAGGGGAGGGGGAGGAGAGGGGGTGGGTGAGGAAGGGGGAGGGGGTGAGGGGGTAGGGGTAGGGGGGATGGGGGAGGAGGTATGAGGGGGAGAGGAGAGGGGAAGGGAGGGGGAGGGAGAGAGAAGGGGGGGAGGAGGAGGAGAGGGAGGAAGATGCTCCTCTGCAGCTTCAGGGAGGAAGGGAGACCAGTCTCCTCCCCTCTGGTCCGTCATGGTGGAGGCCGATGTCATTTTGGCCCGAGGAGAAGGAGGAGGAGAAGGCACAGGTGAGTCCGTTGCAGTTGCCATCTCTGCGGTCGCGCGCGTCCCGGTGCTGATGTTGCGCGTAGCCGCTGGTGGAGGGGCGGGGAGGGGGGTCTCCGCTGGGGGGGCTCTGGAACGAGTCTGTGAGCTGGTCTGCGAGGAGGATGTGGACGAGGAGGTCTCCATGGAGAAGTTGGAGGAGAGGAAATTCTCCGCATCCTGCAGTGTCTCCTGTCTGAGTCTGCGGCCGAGATTTCTTCGAGCCCAGACTGTAGCAACTTGGAAAGGACCCCGCCAGTCGGGGTCAGGAAAGTCTGCCAGTTTCTGGATCTCTTTTTCAACAGAATCCTCATAGTGTTGCCGTAATATTAAAATAGCAGAGAATTCCCAGTTTTTTGCATTTCCCTCTAACAGTGTTTGAGTGGTGCTGTTAGGGGATGCAGGTTTAATAAAGTTCGCCAGATTCTGGGTTGTTTTTCGGATTATGGGGGGTGGCTCAGTCCCCGACACATTTCTGTAGTGATGGGCAGATTTAATGATTTTATGCAGGATACGGACCTTGGCTGTGAAGTCCGGGTCCTGTGACTGGACCGTGTTGCGTGGCGGGGCATCACGGCGGCCGCTGGCTCTAAGGGGGGGCTGCTGTGGTCGCTGTGGTCGGTAATTGTTGCCGTTGTAGCCGCGGGTGGCAGGCTGGCGGTGCTGGGCGTAGGGCTGGGTCGGAGCCGGTGCGCGGCGATCTCCGGGTCCGCTGCGGTAAGCGGGGCGAGTCGAGTGGTCAGCCTGTGGCCGGGAATAGCCCCTAGTGACGGAGGCGTATGATGGTCTCACCGGTGGATGCTGTCGTTCACGGCCGGGATAGTACGAAGCGCCTCTCGGTGAACGATTGGAGCTCCGCGGCTGCTCCTCCCGTCTCTGCAGGCGGCCCCTGTGGTAGCTTACCCGGGTCCAGCTGCCGTCATCATACCGGTCATACATCTCGTAGCCGGTGATGTGTGTGTCACGTTAAAAATGTGTTGAAAAAATCACTGATATGTGATGGAAAAGATAAAATCCACACTCGTGAAGTGACAACAAGACTCACTTTTCTTACGTTGACACTCGAGATTTATTAAATAATACGTGAAAAAAATCACTAACAAAGCGACGTTTCGGTCCTGTATGGACCTTCTTCAGGCTTACTTTCTTAAAAGGAAAATAACAATAAAGAAAATTTGAGTGTCAGCGCTCTACTTCCTACACTTGCGTCTCCGTTTGTGATCAGCAGTGATTCATTCAAACTGAGCGTTCAAATTTCAAATGTTGCCGCCGAGTTGACGTAACTTGCGTCAAGCGGAAGGAAACGGAAGTTAGAGCGCCAACCTCTGGTGACCTTAAGAATTACAACAATAAGTATTAAATGTCCAAAATGGAGAACAGCGTCGTAACGCGACACACATTTTCGTAAGTATTGAAAAAAACAACCGTTAAAACATCAATTACATAGATCCAGACAGTACAGTATTTAAGGCAGATTCAAGCCAGTGGGGATTTAAATCCAAAATGAGACGATTTAAAGAGGTAAGTATCAGTTCCGTACAATGACATCATCACAAAACAGATACGTAGAACAGAACAATGGAGTAATCCTCCTCAACAACGATGTCCCAGGATTCAATTCAAACAGGTAAGTAAATGTACATTTCATCACATCATGTCTTTCCATTCAAATGAATAGTATACAATGTTCCTAAATCATCCAGAACGGTAAGTATTGTCCATTATTTCAAGCATATACACATACATCTTTTTTACTCTTAACTTATATACATATATACATATATACATGTGGCAGTATACATTTCTGTGTGTTATACATTGGCAATATAGACCAAAACATATGTATGTTGATACATTTACATATGAGTCTTTGCTCCATGCATATATTATGCAAGCTTGTAGATATACTGTAAAATGATTACATTTTCATGCGAGGAGGAAAAGGAGGAGGGGTAGGACAAAACTCGAAGGGGGGCTGGAGGCACCGGCTGGTTAGGAAAGACATTTTTAGGCCGTGTCGTCCCCGGAGGGGACGGCACGGCCCATGCACACTCCATCCAGCCCCCCCACCCAAAAAGGTGAGTAGTCCCCACCCCTCACATATTTCCATAATTTTTTGAAAAAATTAATTTTTAATTTTCTTTCTTTTTTCCTTTTTTACAGGATGCCGTAGGCCATGGATGGGATCCCCGTCCGGAAGAGGAACACGTCGAAGGATGAGGTGAGTAAAAAATATTTATTTCCAATTTAAAATTAATTTTCTTATTTTAATAATTGATTAGGGTTAAATTTGGATAGGGTTAAAAAATGAAAGGGTTAAAGATGGTTGGGGTTAGGGCCTTCTTCCTCGGGGTTAAGGTAAGGGAAAGTGGCAGGGTAGGGGTTAAAATAAGAAATTTACGGTTGGGGTTAGGGCCTTCCTCCTAGGGGTTAAGGTAAGGGTAAGTGGCTGGGTAAGGGTTAAAATAAGGGACTTATGGTTGGGGTTAGGGCCTTCTTCCTAGGGGTTAAGGTAAGGGTAAGTGGCTGGGTGAGGGTTAAAATAAGGGGCTCACGGTTGGGGTTAGGGCCGGATTTAACTAAAAAGAAAGGGAGAATTTGGTTAGGATTAGGCACGAAAATACATTCGCTCATTAAGGCCCCTTGGATAGCTGGTTCCCAATTTATTAATCCAATCCCTTTCTGCTCTCCTCCTTTGTGCTGTGGACCAATGAGGGTTACTTTCCAGAACGAGGGCTGTGACTGCATCCCACCCATGGAGGACAAAGTGCTTTACTACATGCCGGTAAGTATTTTTCTTTCTAATGATATTGTGTTTATGACACGTGAACCGTACATGTAAAGGGAGTTTAGTTTCTCCCACATATTTTAATCCACACAATTTACATGTAATCAAGTACACACAATTCTTGGAATAAACAGTGCCCTGTTTGGCCGTTATGAACACCATCTTGTTATGTACATCATTCACCCATTTTTGTTGTTTAAAATAGGTCCTGTGAGGCCCAGCTGCTCGTTGTGGCCCTGAGCTGACCTTTGACCTTACCAGGTAATCCCTAAGATTTTTATTTCTCCTAAAGGCAGCAATGATCCTAATGTCATCATAATTTGGTACTATATGGGTCTGAAAATTGTTTTTTATTTTCCTAACTAATTTAACTGTAGCCGGTGAATATGTAATTACAAAGGGTACAGCTGTAGAGACCTGAATTGGTTTAGTCTGCAGAAAAGACTTAAAACAAGTCCTTAAGAAGGTCCTAGAGTACCCTCTAGTGGACAAAGCTGCAAACAGCGTTTTGGTAGCCAATTTAAAATCATTAGGTTGTGTACAGATTCTATGAAAGCGCAGCAGTTGTGATTTGATTAGGCCTGCAAAGGTGTGTTTGGGGTGGTGGCTGCTTTTATGCAAAAGGGCATGCGTGTCCGTATCTTTAAAATACACTTTAATATCTAATCGATTATTAGAATTGAATTGTGGCCCTTTGAAAGTAGTTGTATCCAAAAAATCAACTGAATTTGAACTTGTGGTGGATTTTAATTTAATGGAGGGATTATGATTATTTAAAGTCTCTATAAATTTGGTAAACTCCTCCTGTGAATATGTCCATATGCCCCAAATATCGTCCAAATACCGGAAATAATAAAGTGGTTTCCTTTCACATTTCTCTAGGGCAGCCGTCTCCCAAGAGGCCATAAAGATATCGGCATATGCAGGTGCAAATTTCTTCCCCATTGCAGTGCCCTTAATCTGCAGAAAATATTTGCCATCAAATTCAAAATCATTACGAGTAAGATTAATTTCTAACAGTTCCAATAACTCTTTGTCTGGTCTTTTCTTATCATAATGTTGGTTTAATGTGTTTTTTACAGCAAGGATACCCTCTTGAGTGTCTATATTCGTATATAGACTATCAACATCGATTGTAAAAAGTATGGATTCAAGTGGAATGGCCAGATTTTTAATTTTCTCAATGAAATCATAAGTGTCTTTTATATAACTCTTGTGTTTTTTTGCCAGGGGATTCAAATAGTAATCAATAAATTCAGCGGATCTGTATGTTTCGCTGCTACAGTCCGAGACGATAGGACGTCCCGGAGGGATGAGGAAAGGCTCGCTCCAGCTAGCAGGATCTTTATGGATTTTGGGAAGGAGGTAAAATCGTCTGGCTCTCGGCTCAGAGTCCCCGATCAAATAATTCCGCTGTTTAGATGTAATTAATTTTTTCTCGTGTATTTTGTGGAAGATTCTACTGATTAAGGTAAATGTTTCCATAAAGATAGGTTTATCCAATTTGGAGTAATATCTGTTATCATTGAGTTGTCTGTTTCCTTCCCACAGGTATTGTTTTAAATCCATGACGACTACCACACTTCCTTTATCTGCTGGCTTGATAACAATGTTTTTATTCTCCATCAGTTCTTTTAGAGCCAGATTCTCTTCCAATGTTAAATTTGGTCTGTTTGGAATGACGGAGAAGGAGCTGTAAAAATAATCCAAATCTAATTTAATTAGATTATTTAAATAGGTGGGTATCCTAGCATCTGGAGGAGTCCAATTGGAATTTGGAGTAAAGGGTTGTTTTTGTAGATTTTCTTCTTCCCCATAATAGGCTAGAAGTTTTAGTCTCCTGTGGTAATGATATAAATCCAATCTAGTTTGTGATTTAATTTGGTGATTGCTGCCCTTAGTAGGTATGAAATTTAGGCCCCTATTCAACAAGGAAAGTTGGGGCTGGGTTAGTTTAGTTTCCTGAGCTAACACCATGACATTCTTGTGCCCCTCCTGAGAAATCAGGCTTCTGGGGACTTCTAGTTTACCTGCTGACCCCAATGTTCGAACATCTTGCAGGCTGTGGAGTGGGTCCAGTGGATCCCATCCGACTCAGTGCTGAAGTCTTTAACAGGTAACTTAGGGATGAAAGTACACGTTTTCATAATAAAATTGTTTAGTACCTGTATGTTCTCTTGTTCTCTGTGCGAGAGGCTGGGAGAACAGTTGATTAGTGGGACCCAGACCGTAGCCTCCGGGAACCTGATGTGAGCCATCTTCACAGCTTTCAGGAGCTGCTTGCAGGTCCCATCCCGAGGCTTCTGCTTCCTGCTGTTCAGTCCAAAGGCGAGTATGACCAGCTCCACTTCGGTGGTGCATACTGCCCTGTGCAGAAGAGCCTCTGCGTGGTGGAAAGAAGCCCCGGGATAACTGTCCACCTGCAAGTCAGAGATCTGGAACGGAGGGAATCTTGCCACATTAGAGTCACCAATGATTAAATATTTTTGTTTCACACACAGTCCCCATTCTGTGAGTTTTTTATTGGTGTTGATGTGTCTGGTGGGTTTGTATGTGGGTGTGTGAGGAGGAGAAGTTTGTGGTGTTAGTTCTTTTGTGGTCTCCACTGGATGTGTGGCAGTGGTGATTCCCTCTGGAGCTGGAGTGTGCTGGTGGATTTCACCTGGAACCAAAGAGGTGAGTGAAGAGGAGGATGACAATGTCTGTGGTCGGGGGGGGCCCATAGGTGTGAGCCTAGGCATCAGGAAATCAGAGCTGGCACCCGGCTTGGGTGTACAGGCTCTGAGTTCCTCCTCCAGCAGCTGCTGGAGTTCCTGGTCCTCCAGGAACTCGGTGGGGTTGGAGGGAGAGGAGGAGGGGGCTGGAGGGGCCGGTTTTGGCTCCCCGGTGTCCTCCTCATCTCTCGTGCTGCTTGTCTTGGGCTGCCGCTGGGGTTTGGGAGGCAGCAGCGCCCCCTGGGAGGATTGCCTCAGTCTGGAAGCTGTGAAAAAGGGATGGATAGGAAGGGGAGGGGGAGGAGAGGGGGTGGGTGAGGAAGGGGGAGGGGGTGAGGGGGTAGGGGTAGGGGGGATGGGGGAGGAGGTATGAGGGGGAGAGGAGAGGGGAAGGGAGGGGGAGGGAGAGAGAAGGGGGGGAGGAGGAGGAGAGGGAGGAAGATGCTCCTCTGCAGCTTCAGGGAGGAAGGGAGACCAGTCTCCTCCCCTCTGGTCCGTCATGGTGGAGGCCGATGTCATTTTGGCCCGAGGAGAAGGAGGAGGAGAAGGCACAGGTGAGTCCGTTGCAGTTGCCATCTCTGCGGTCGCGCGCGTCCCGGTGCTGATGTTGCGCGTAGCCGCTGGTGGAGGGGCGGGGAGGGGGGTCTCCGCTGGGGGGGCTCTGGAACGAGTCTGTGAGCTGGTCTGCGAGGAGGATGTGGACGAGGAGGTCTCCATGGAGAAGTTGGAGGAGAGGAAATTCTCCGCATCCTGCAGTGTCTCCTGTCTGAGTCTGCGGCCGAGATTTCTTCGAGCCCAGACTGTAGCAACTTGGAAAGGACCCCGCCAGTCGGGGTCAGGAAAGTCTGCCAGTTTCTGGATCTCTTTTTCAACAGAATCCTCATAGTGTTGCCGTAATATTAAAATAGCAGAGAATTCCCAGTTTTTTGCATTTCCCTCTAACAGTGTTTGAGTGGTGCTGTTAGGGGATGCAGGTTTAATAAAGTTCGCCAGATTCTGGGTTGTTTTTCGGATTATGGGGGGTGGCTCAGTCCCCGACACATTTCTGTAGTGATGGGCAGATTTAATGATTTTATGCAGGATACGGACCTTGGCTGTGAAGTCCGGGTCCTGTGACTGGACCGTGTTGCGTGGCGGGGCATCACGGCGGCCGCTGGCTCTAAGGGGGGGCTGCTGTGGTCGCTGTGGTCGGTAATTGTTGCCGTTGTAGCCGCGGGTGGCAGGCTGGCGGTGCTGGGCGTAGGGCTGGGTCGGAGCCGGTGCGCGGCGATCTCCGGGTCCGCTGCGGTAAGCGGGGCGAGTCGAGTGGTCAGCCTGTGGCCGGGAATAGCCCCTAGTGACGGAGGCGTATGATGGTCTCACCGGTGGATGCTGTCGTTCACGGCCGGGATAGTACGAAGCGCCTCTCGGTGAACGATTGGAGCTCCGCGGCTGCTCCTCCCGTCTCTGCAGGCGGCCCCTGTGGTAGCTTACCCGGGTCCAGCTGCCGTCATCATACCGGTCATACATCTCGTAGCCGGTGATGTGTGTGTCACGTTAAAAATGTGTTGAAAAAATCACTGATATGTGATGGAAAAGATAAAATCCACACTCGTGAAGTGACAACAAGACTCACTTTTCTTACGTTGACACTCGAGATTTATTAAATAATACGTGAAAAAAATCACTAACAAAGCGACGTTTCGGTCCTGTATGGACCTTCTTCAGGCTTACTTTCTTAAAAGGAAAATAACAATAAAGAAAATTTGAGTGTCAGCGCTCTACTTCCTACACTTGCGTCTCCGTTTGTGATCAGCAGTGATTCATTCAAACTGAGCGTTCAAATTTCAAATGTTGCCGCCGAGTTGACGTAACTTGCGTCAAGCGGAAGGAAACGGAAGTTAGAGCGCCAACCTCTGGTGACCTTAAGAATTACAACAATAAGTATTAAATGTCCAAAATGGAGAACAGCGTCGTAACGCGACACACATTTTCGTAAGTATTGAAAAAAACAACCGTTAAAACATCAATTACATAGATCCAGACAGTACAGTATTTAAGGCAGATTCAAGCCAGTGGGGATTTAAATCCAAAATGAGACGATTTAAAGAGGTAAGTATCAGTTCCGTACAATGACATCATCACAAAACAGATACGTAGAACAGAACAATGGAGTAATCCTCCTCAACAACGATGTCCCAGGATTCAATTCAAACAGGTAAGTAAATGTACATTTCATCACATCATGTCTTTCCATTCAAATGAATAGTATACAATGTTCCTAAATCATCCAGAACGGTAAGTATTGTCCATTATTTCAAGCATATACACATACATCTTTTTTACTCTTAACTTATATACATATATACATATATACATGTGGCAGTATACATTTCTGTGTGTTATACATTGGCAATATAGACCAAAACATATGTATGTTGATACATTTACATATGAGTCTTTGCTCCATGCATATATTATGCAAGCTTGTAGATATACTGTAAAATGATTACATTTTCATGCGAGGAGGAAAAGGAGGAGGGGTAGGACAAAACTCGAAGGGGGGCTGGAGGCACCGGCTGGTTAGGAAAGACATTTTTAGGCCGTGTCGTCCCCGGAGGGGACGGCACGGCCCATGCACACTCCATCCAGCCCCCCCACCCAAAAAGGTGAGTAGTCCCCACCCCTCACATATTTCCATAATTTTTTGAAAAAATTAATTTTTAATTTTCTTTCTTTTTTCCTTTTTTACAGGATGCCGTAGGCCATGGATGGGATCCCCGTCCGGAAGAGGAACACGTCGAAGGATGAGGTGAGTAAAAAATATTTATTTCCAATTTAAAATTAATTTTCTTATTTTAATAATTGATTAGGGTTAAATTTGGATAGGGTTAAAAAATGAAAGGGTTAAAGATGGTTGGGGTTAGGGCCTTCTTCCTCGGGGTTAAGGTAAGGGAAAGTGGCAGGGTAGGGGTTAAAATAAGAAATTTACGGTTGGGGTTAGGGCCTTCCTCCTAGGGGTTAAGGTAAGGGTAAGTGGCTGGGTAAGGGTTAAAATAAGGGACTTATGGTTGGGGTTAGGGCCTTCTTCCTAGGGGTTAAGGTAAGGGTAAGTGGCTGGGTGAGGGTTAAAATAAGGGGCTCACGGTTGGGGTTAGGGCCGGATTTAACTAAAAAGAAAGGGAGAATTTGGTTAGGATTAGGCACGAAAATACATTCGCTCATTAAGGCCCCTTGGATAGCTGGTTCCCAATTTATTAATCCAATCCCTTTCTGCTCTCCTCCTTTGTGCTGTGGACCAATGAGGGTTACTTTCCAGAACGAGGGCTGTGACTGCATCCCACCCATGGAGGACAAAGTGCTTTACTACATGCCGGTAAGTATTTTTCTTTCTAATGATATTGTGTTTATGACACGTGAACCGTACATGTAAAGGGAGTTTAGTTTCTCCCACATATTTTAATCCACACAATTTACATGTAATCAAGTACACACAATTCTTGGAATAAACAGTGCCCTGTTTGGCCGTTATGAACACCATCTTGTTATGTACATCATTCACCCATTTTTGTTGTTTAAAATAGGTCCTGTGAGGCCCAGCTGCTCGTTGTGGCCCTGAGCTGACCTTTGACCTTACCAGGTAATCCCTAAGATTTTTATTTCTCCTAAAGGCAGCAATGATCCTAATGTCATCATAATTTGGTACTATATGGGTCTGAAAATTGTTTTTTATTTTCCTAACTAATTTAACTGTAGCCGGTGAATATGTAATTACAAAGGGTACAGCTGTAGAGACCTGAATTGGTTTAGTCTGCAGAAAAGACTTAAAACAAGTCCTTAAGAAGGTCCTAGAGTACCCTCTAGTGGACAAAGCTGCAAACAGCGTTTTGGTAGCCAATTTAAAATCATTAGGTTGTGTACAGATTCTATGAAAGCGCAGCAGTTGTGATTTGATTAGGCCTGCAAAGGTGTGTTTGGGGTGGTGGCTGCTTTTATGCAAAAGGGCATGCGTGTCCGTATCTTTAAAATACACTTTAATATCTAATCGATTATTAGAATTGAATTGTGGCCCTTTGAAAGTAGTTGTATCCAAAAAATCAACTGAATTTGAACTTGTGGTGGATTTTAATTTAATGGAGGGATTATGATTATTTAAAGTCTCTATAAATTTGGTAAACTCCTCCTGTGAATATGTCCATATGCCCCAAATATCGTCCAAATACCGGAAATAATAAAGTGGTTTCCTTTCACATTTCTCTAGGGCAGCCGTCTCCCAAGAGGCCATAAAGATATCGGCATATGCAGGTGCAAATTTCTTCCCCATTGCAGTGCCCTTAATCTGCAGAAAATATTTGCCATCAAATTCAAAATCATTACGAGTAAGATTAATTTCTAACAGTTCCAATAACTCTTTGTCTGGTCTTTTCTTATCATAATGTTGGTTTAATGTGTTTTTTACAGCAAGGATACCCTCTTGAGTGTCTATATTCGTATATAGACTATCAACATCGATTGTAAAAAGTATGGATTCAAGTGGAATGGCCAGATTTTTAATTTTCTCAATGAAATCATAAGTGTCTTTTATATAACTCTTGTGTTTTTTTGCCAGGGGATTCAAATAGTAATCAATAAATTCAGCGGATCTGTATGTTTCGCTGCTACAGTCCGAGACGATAGGACGTCCCGGAGGGATGAGGAAAGGCTCGCTCCAGCTAGCAGGATCTTTATGGATTTTGGGAAGGAGGTAAAATCGTCTGGCTCTCGGCTCAGAGTCCCCGATCAAATAATTCCGCTGTTTAGATGTAATTAATTTTTTCTCGTGTATTTTGTGGAAGATTCTACTGATTAAGGTAAATGTTTCCATAAAGATAGGTTTATCCAATTTGGAGTAATATCTGTTATCATTGAGTTGTCTGTTTCCTTCCCACAGGTATTGTTTTAAATCCATGACGACTACCACACTTCCTTTATCTGCTGGCTTGATAACAATGTTTTTATTCTCCATCAGTTCTTTTAGAGCCAGATTCTCTTCCAATGTTAAATTTGGTCTGTTTGGAATGACGGAGAAGGAGCTGTAAAAATAATCCAAATCTAATTTAATTAGATTATTTAAATAGGTGGGTATCCTAGCATCTGGAGGAGTCCAATTGGAATTTGGAGTAAAGGGTTGTTTTTGTAGATTTTCTTCTTCCCCATAATAGGCTAGAAGTTTTAGTCTCCTGTGGTAATGATATAAATCCAATCTAGTTTGTGATTTAATTTGGTGATTGCTGCCCTTAGTAGGTATGAAATTTAGGCCCCTATTCAACAAGGAAAGTTGGGGCTGGGTTAGTTTAGTTTCCTGAGCTAACACCATGACATTCTTGTGCCCCTCCTGAGAAATCAGGCTTCTGGGGACTTCTAGTTTACCTGCTGACCCCAATGTTCGAACATCTTGCAGGCTGTGGAGTGGGTCCAGTGGATCCCATCCGACTCAGTGCTGAAGTCTTTAACAGGTAACTTAGGGATGAAAGTACACGTTTTCATAATAAAATTGTTTAGTACCTGTATGTTCTCTTGTTCTCTGTGCGAGAGGCTGGGAGAACAGTTGATTAGTGGGACCCAGACCGTAGCCTCCGGGAACCTGATGTGAGCCATCTTCACAGCTTTCAGGAGCTGCTTGCAGGTCCCATCCCGAGGCTTCTGCTTCCTGCTGTTCAGTCCAAAGGCGAGTATGACCAGCTCCACTTCGGTGGTGCATACTGCCCTGTGCAGAAGAGCCTCTGCGTGGTGGAAAGAAGCCCCGGGATAACTGTCCACCTGCAAGTCAGAGATCTGGAACGGAGGGAATCTTGCCACATTAGAGTCACCAATGATTAAATATTTTTGTTTCACACACAGTCCCCATTCTGTGAGTTTTTTATTGGTGTTGATGTGTCTGGTGGGTTTGTATGTGGGTGTGTGAGGAGGAGAAGTTTGTGGTGTTAGTTCTTTTGTGGTCTCCACTGGATGTGTGGCAGTGGTGATTCCCTCTGGAGCTGGAGTGTGCTGGTGGATTTCACCTGGAACCAAAGAGGTGAGTGAAGAGGAGGATGACAATGTCTGTGGTCGGGGGGGGCCCATAGGTGTGAGCCTAGGCATCAGGAAATCAGAGCTGGCACCCGGCTTGGGTGTACAGGCTCTGAGTTCCTCCTCCAGCAGCTGCTGGAGTTCCTGGTCCTCCAGGAACTCGGTGGGGTTGGAGGGAGAGGAGGAGGGGGCTGGAGGGGCCGGTTTTGGCTCCCCGGTGTCCTCCTCATCTCTCGTGCTGCTTGTCTTGGGCTGCCGCTGGGGTTTGGGAGGCAGCAGCGCCCCCTGGGAGGATTGCCTCAGTCTGGAAGCTGTGAAAAAGGGATGGATAGGAAGGGGAGGGGGAGGAGAGGGGGTGGGTGAGGAAGGGGGAGGGGGTGAGGGGGTAGGGGTAGGGGGGATGGGGGAGGAGGTATGAGGGGGAGAGGAGAGGGGAAGGGAGGGGGAGGGAGAGAGAAGGGGGGGAGGAGGAGGAGAGGGAGGAAGATGCTCCTCTGCAGCTTCAGGGAGGAAGGGAGACCAGTCTCCTCCCCTCTGGTCCGTCATGGTGGAGGCCGATGTCATTTTGGCCCGAGGAGAAGGAGGAGGAGAAGGCACAGGTGAGTCCGTTGCAGTTGCCATCTCTGCGGTCGCGCGCGTCCCGGTGCTGATGTTGCGCGTAGCCGCTGGTGGAGGGGCGGGGAGGGGGGTCTCCGCTGGGGGGGCTCTGGAACGAGTCTGTGAGCTGGTCTGCGAGGAGGATGTGGACGAGGAGGTCTCCATGGAGAAGTTGGAGGAGAGGAAATTCTCCGCATCCTGCAGTGTCTCCTGTCTGAGTCTGCGGCCGAGATTTCTTCGAGCCCAGACTGTAGCAACTTGGAAAGGACCCCGCCAGTCGGGGTCAGGAAAGTCTGCCAGTTTCTGGATCTCTTTTTCAACAGAATCCTCATAGTGTTGCCGTAATATTAAAATAGCAGAGAATTCCCAGTTTTTTGCATTTCCCTCTAACAGTGTTTGAGTGGTGCTGTTAGGGGATGCAGGTTTAATAAAGTTCGCCAGATTCTGGGTTGTTTTTCGGATTATGGGGGGTGGCTCAGTCCCCGACACATTTCTGTAGTGATGGGCAGATTTAATGATTTTATGCAGGATACGGACCTTGGCTGTGAAGTCCGGGTCCTGTGACTGGACCGTGTTGCGTGGCGGGGCATCACGGCGGCCGCTGGCTCTAAGGGGGGGCTGCTGTGGTCGCTGTGGTCGGTAATTGTTGCCGTTGTAGCCGCGGGTGGCAGGCTGGCGGTGCTGGGCGTAGGGCTGGGTCGGAGCCGGTGCGCGGCGATCTCCGGGTCCGCTGCGGTAAGCGGGGCGAGTCGAGTGGTCAGCCTGTGGCCGGGAATAGCCCCTAGTGACGGAGGCGTATGATGGTCTCACCGGTGGATGCTGTCGTTCACGGCCGGGATAGTACGAAGCGCCTCTCGGTGAACGATTGGAGCTCCGCGGCTGCTCCTCCCGTCTCTGCAGGCGGCCCCTGTGGTAGCTTACCCGGGTCCAGCTGCCGTCATCATACCGGTCATACATCTCGTAGCCGGTGATGTGTGTGTCACGTTAAAAATGTGTTGAAAAAATCACTGATATGTGATGGAAAAGATAAAATCCACACTCGTGAAGTGACAACAAGACTCACTTTTCTTACGTTGACACTCGAGATTTATTAAATAATACGTGAAAAAAATCACTAACAAAGCGACGTTTCGGTCCTGTATGGACCTTCTTCAGGCTTACTTTCTTAAAAGGAAAATAACAATAAAGAAAATTTGAGTGTCAGCGCTCTACTTCCTACACTTGCGTCTCCGTTTGTGATCAGCAGTGATTCATTCAAACTGAGCGTTCAAATTTCAAATGTTGCCGCCGAGTTGACGTAACTTGCGTCAAGCGGAAGGAAACGGAAGTTAGAGCGCCAACCTCTGGTGACCTTAAGAATTACAACAATAAGTATTAAATGTCCAAAATGGAGAACAGCGTCGTAACGCGACACACATTTTCGTAAGTATTGAAAAAAACAACCGTTAAAACATCAATTACATAGATCCAGACAGTACAGTATTTAAGGCAGATTCAAGCCAGTGGGGATTTAAATCCAAAATGAGACGATTTAAAGAGGTAAGTATCAGTTCCGTACAATGACATCATCACAAAACAGATACGTAGAACAGAACAATGGAGTAATCCTCCTCAACAACGATGTCCCAGGATTCAATTCAAACAGGTAAGTAAATGTACATTTCATCACATCATGTCTTTCCATTCAAATGAATAGTATACAATGTTCCTAAATCATCCAGAACGGTAAGTATTGTCCATTATTTCAAGCATATACACATACATCTTTTTTACTCTTAACTTATATACATATATACATATATACATGTGGCAGTATACATTTCTGTGTGTTATACATTGGCAATATAGACCAAAACATATGTATGTTGATACATTTACATATGAGTCTTTGCTCCATGCATATATTATGCAAGCTTGTAGATATACTGTAAAATGATTACATTTTCATGCGAGGAGGAAAAGGAGGAGGGGTAGGACAAAACTCGAAGGGGGGCTGGAGGCACCGGCTGGTTAGGAAAGACATTTTTAGGCCGTGTCGTCCCCGGAGGGGACGGCACGGCCCATGCACACTCCATCCAGCCCCCCCACCCAAAAAGGTGAGTAGTCCCCACCCCTCACATATTTCCATAATTTTTTGAAAAAATTAATTTTTAATTTTCTTTCTTTTTTCCTTTTTTACAGGATGCCGTAGGCCATGGATGGGATCCCCGTCCGGAAGAGGAACACGTCGAAGGATGAGGTGAGTAAAAAATATTTATTTCCAATTTAAAATTAATTTTCTTATTTTAATAATTGATTAGGGTTAAATTTGGATAGGGTTAAAAAATGAAAGGGTTAAAGATGGTTGGGGTTAGGGCCTTCTTCCTCGGGGTTAAGGTAAGGGAAAGTGGCAGGGTAGGGGTTAAAATAAGAAATTTACGGTTGGGGTTAGGGCCTTCCTCCTAGGGGTTAAGGTAAGGGTAAGTGGCTGGGTAAGGGTTAAAATAAGGGACTTATGGTTGGGGTTAGGGCCTTCTTCCTAGGGGTTAAGGTAAGGGTAAGTGGCTGGGTGAGGGTTAAAATAAGGGGCTCACGGTTGGGGTTAGGGCCGGATTTAACTAAAAAGAAAGGGAGAATTTGGTTAGGATTAGGCACGAAAATACATTCGCTCATTAAGGCCCCTTGGATAGCTGGTTCCCAATTTATTAATCCAATCCCTTTCTGCTCTCCTCCTTTGTGCTGTGGACCAATGAGGGTTACTTTCCAGAACGAGGGCTGTGACTGCATCCCACCCATGGAGGACAAAGTGCTTTACTACATGCCGGTAAGTATTTTTCTTTCTAATGATATTGTGTTTATGACACGTGAACCGTACATGTAAAGGGAGTTTAGTTTCTCCCACATATTTTAATCCACACAATTTACATGTAATCAAGTACACACAATTCTTGGAATAAACAGTGCCCTGTTTGGCCGTTATGAACACCATCTTGTTATGTACATCATTCACCCATTTTTGTTGTTTAAAATAGGTCCTGTGAGGCCCAGCTGCTCGTTGTGGCCCTGAGCTGACCTTTGACCTTACCAGGTAATCCCTAAGATTTTTATTTCTCCTAAAGGCAGCAATGATCCTAATGTCATCATAATTTGGTACTATATGGGTCTGAAAATTGTTTTTTATTTTCCTAACTAATTTAACTGTAGCCGGTGAATATGTAATTACAAAGGGTACAGCTGTAGAGACCTGAATTGGTTTAGTCTGCAGAAAAGACTTAAAACAAGTCCTTAAGAAGGTCCTAGAGTACCCTCTAGTGGACAAAGCTGCAAACAGCGTTTTGGTAGCCAATTTAAAATCATTAGGTTGTGTACAGATTCTATGAAAGCGCAGCAGTTGTGATTTGATTAGGCCTGCAAAGGTGTGTTTGGGGTGGTGGCTGCTTTTATGCAAAAGGGCATGCGTGTCCGTATCTTTAAAATACACTTTAATATCTAATCGATTATTAGAATTGAATTGTGGCCCTTTGAAAGTAGTTGTATCCAAAAAATCAACTGAATTTGAACTTGTGGTGGATTTTAATTTAATGGAGGGATTATGATTATTTAAAGTCTCTATAAATTTGGTAAACTCCTCCTGTGAATATGTCCATATGCCCCAAATATCGTCCAAATACCGGAAATAATAAAGTGGTTTCCTTTCACATTTCTCTAGGGCAGCCGTCTCCCAAGAGGCCATAAAGATATCGGCATATGCAGGTGCAAATTTCTTCCCCATTGCAGTGCCCTTAATCTGCAGAAAATATTTGCCATCAAATTCAAAATCATTACGAGTAAGATTAATTTCTAACAGTTCCAATAACTCTTTGTCTGGTCTTTTCTTATCATAATGTTGGTTTAATGTGTTTTTTACAGCAAGGATACCCTCTTGAGTGTCTATATTCGTATATAGACTATCAACATCGATTGTAAAAAGTATGGATTCAAGTGGAATGGCCAGATTTTTAATTTTCTCAATGAAATCATAAGTGTCTTTTATATAACTCTTGTGTTTTTTTGCCAGGGGATTCAAATAGTAATCAATAAATTCAGCGGATCTGTATGTTTCGCTGCTACAGTCCGAGACGATAGGACGTCCCGGAGGGATGAGGAAAGGCTCGCTCCAGCTAGCAGGATCTTTATGGATTTTGGGAAGGAGGTAAAATCGTCTGGCTCTCGGCTCAGAGTCCCCGATCAAATAATTCCGCTGTTTAGATGTAATTAATTTTTTCTCGTGTATTTTGTGGAAGATTCTACTGATTAAGGTAAATGTTTCCATAAAGATAGGTTTATCCAATTTGGAGTAATATCTGTTATCATTGAGTTGTCTGTTTCCTTCCCACAGGTATTGTTTTAAATCCATGACGACTACCACACTTCCTTTATCTGCTGGCTTGATAACAATGTTTTTATTCTCCATCAGTTCTTTTAGAGCCAGATTCTCTTCCAATGTTAAATTTGGTCTGTTTGGAATGACGGAGAAGGAGCTGTAAAAATAATCCAAATCTAATTTAATTAGATTATTTAAATAGGTGGGTATCCTAGCATCTGGAGGAGTCCAATTGGAATTTGGAGTAAAGGGTTGTTTTTGTAGATTTTCTTCTTCCCCATAATAGGCTAGAAGTTTTAGTCTCCTGTGGTAATGATATAAATCCAATCTAGTTTGTGATTTAATTTGGTGATTGCTGCCCTTAGTAGGTATGAAATTTAGGCCCCTATTCAACAAGGAAAGTTGGGGCTGGGTTAGTTTAGTTTCCTGAGCTAACACCATGACATTCTTGTGCCCCTCCTGAGAAATCAGGCTTCTGGGGACTTCTAGTTTACCTGCTGACCCCAATGTTCGAACATCTTGCAGGCTGTGGAGTGGGTCCAGTGGATCCCATCCGACTCAGTGCTGAAGTCTTTAACAGGTAACTTAGGGATGAAAGTACACGTTTTCATAATAAAATTGTTTAGTACCTGTATGTTCTCTTGTTCTCTGTGCGAGAGGCTGGGAGAACAGTTGATTAGTGGGACCCAGACCGTAGCCTCCGGGAACCTGATGTGAGCCATCTTCACAGCTTTCAGGAGCTGCTTGCAGGTCCCATCCCGAGGCTTCTGCTTCCTGCTGTTCAGTCCAAAGGCGAGTATGACCAGCTCCACTTCGGTGGTGCATACTGCCCTGTGCAGAAGAGCCTCTGCGTGGTGGAAAGAAGCCCCGGGATAACTGTCCACCTGCAAGTCAGAGATCTGGAACGGAGGGAATCTTGCCACATTAGAGTCACCAATGATTAAATATTTTTGTTTCACACACAGTCCCCATTCTGTGAGTTTTTTATTGGTGTTGATGTGTCTGGTGGGTTTGTATGTGGGTGTGTGAGGAGGAGAAGTTTGTGGTGTTAGTTCTTTTGTGGTCTCCACTGGATGTGTGGCAGTGGTGATTCCCTCTGGAGCTGGAGTGTGCTGGTGGATTTCACCTGGAACCAAAGAGGTGAGTGAAGAGGAGGATGACAATGTCTGTGGTCGGGGGGGGCCCATAGGTGTGAGCCTAGGCATCAGGAAATCAGAGCTGGCACCCGGCTTGGGTGTACAGGCTCTGAGTTCCTCCTCCAGCAGCTGCTGGAGTTCCTGGTCCTCCAGGAACTCGGTGGGGTTGGAGGGAGAGGAGGAGGGGGCTGGAGGGGCCGGTTTTGGCTCCCCGGTGTCCTCCTCATCTCTCGTGCTGCTTGTCTTGGGCTGCCGCTGGGGTTTGGGAGGCAGCAGCGCCCCCTGGGAGGATTGCCTCAGTCTGGAAGCTGTGAAAAAGGGATGGATAGGAAGGGGAGGGGGAGGAGAGGGGGTGGGTGAGGAAGGGGGAGGGGGTGAGGGGGTAGGGGTAGGGGGGATGGGGGAGGAGGTATGAGGGGGAGAGGAGAGGGGAAGGGAGGGGGAGGGAGAGAGAAGGGGGGGAGGAGGAGGAGAGGGAGGAAGATGCTCCTCTGCAGCTTCAGGGAGGAAGGGAGACCAGTCTCCTCCCCTCTGGTCCGTCATGGTGGAGGCCGATGTCATTTTGGCCCGAGGAGAAGGAGGAGGAGAAGGCACAGGTGAGTCCGTTGCAGTTGCCATCTCTGCGGTCGCGCGCGTCCCGGTGCTGATGTTGCGCGTAGCCGCTGGTGGAGGGGCGGGGAGGGGGGTCTCCGCTGGGGGGGCTCTGGAACGAGTCTGTGAGCTGGTCTGCGAGGAGGATGTGGACGAGGAGGTCTCCATGGAGAAGTTGGAGGAGAGGAAATTCTCCGCATCCTGCAGTGTCTCCTGTCTGAGTCTGCGGCCGAGATTTCTTCGAGCCCAGACTGTAGCAACTTGGAAAGGACCCCGCCAGTCGGGGTCAGGAAAGTCTGCCAGTTTCTGGATCTCTTTTTCAACAGAATCCTCATAGTGTTGCCGTAATATTAAAATAGCAGAGAATTCCCAGTTTTTTGCATTTCCCTCTAACAGTGTTTGAGTGGTGCTGTTAGGGGATGCAGGTTTAATAAAGTTCGCCAGATTCTGGGTTGTTTTTCGGATTATGGGGGGTGGCTCAGTCCCCGACACATTTCTGTAGTGATGGGCAGATTTAATGATTTTATGCAGGATACGGACCTTGGCTGTGAAGTCCGGGTCCTGTGACTGGACCGTGTTGCGTGGCGGGGCATCACGGCGGCCGCTGGCTCTAAGGGGGGGCTGCTGTGGTCGCTGTGGTCGGTAATTGTTGCCGTTGTAGCCGCGGGTGGCAGGCTGGCGGTGCTGGGCGTAGGGCTGGGTCGGAGCCGGTGCGCGGCGATCTCCGGGTCCGCTGCGGTAAGCGGGGCGAGTCGAGTGGTCAGCCTGTGGCCGGGAATAGCCCCTAGTGACGGAGGCGTATGATGGTCTCACCGGTGGATGCTGTCGTTCACGGCCGGGATAGTACGAAGCGCCTCTCGGTGAACGATTGGAGCTCCGCGGCTGCTCCTCCCGTCTCTGCAGGCGGCCCCTGTGGTAGCTTACCCGGGTCCAGCTGCCGTCATCATACCGGTCATACATCTCGTAGCCGGTGATGTGTGTGTCACGTTAAAAATGTGTTGAAAAAATCACTGATATGTGATGGAAAAGATAAAATCCACACTCGTGAAGTGACAACAAGACTCACTTTTCTTACGTTGACACTCGAGATTTATTAAATAATACGTGAAAAAAATCACTAACAAAGCGACGTTTCGGTCCTGTATGGACCTTCTTCAGGCTTACTTTCTTAAAAGGAAAATAACAATAAAGAAAATTTGAGTGTCAGCGCTCTACTTCCTACACTTGCGTCTCCGTTTGTGATCAGCAGTGATTCATTCAAACTGAGCGTTCAAATTTCAAATGTTGCCGCCGAGTTGACGTAACTTGCGTCAAGCGGAAGGAAACGGAAGTTAGAGCGCCAACCTCTGGTGACCTTAAGAATTACAACAATAAGTATTAAATGTCCAAAATGGAGAACAGCGTCGTAACGCGACACACATTTTCGTAAGTATTGAAAAAAACAACCGTTAAAACATCAATTACATAGATCCAGACAGTACAGTATTTAAGGCAGATTCAAGCCAGTGGGGATTTAAATCCAAAATGAGACGATTTAAAGAGGTAAGTATCAGTTCCGTACAATGACATCATCACAAAACAGATACGTAGAACAGAACAATGGAGTAATCCTCCTCAACAACGATGTCCCAGGATTCAATTCAAACAGGTAAGTAAATGTACATTTCATCACATCATGTCTTTCCATTCAAATGAATAGTATACAATGTTCCTAAATCATCCAGAACGGTAAGTATTGTCCATTATTTCAAGCATATACACATACATCTTTTTTACTCTTAACTTATATACATATATACATATATACATGTGGCAGTATACATTTCTGTGTGTTATACATTGGCAATATAGACCAAAACATATGTATGTTGATACATTTACATATGAGTCTTTGCTCCATGCATATATTATGCAAGCTTGTAGATATACTGTAAAATGATTACATTTTCATGCGAGGAGGAAAAGGAGGAGGGGTAGGACAAAACTCGAAGGGGGGCTGGAGGCACCGGCTGGTTAGGAAAGACATTTTTAGGCCGTGTCGTCCCCGGAGGGGACGGCACGGCCCATGCACACTCCATCCAGCCCCCCCACCCAAAAAGGTGAGTAGTCCCCACCCCTCACATATTTCCATAATTTTTTGAAAAAATTAATTTTTAATTTTCTTTCTTTTTTCCTTTTTTACAGGATGCCGTAGGCCATGGATGGGATCCCCGTCCGGAAGAGGAACACGTCGAAGGATGAGGTGAGTAAAAAATATTTATTTCCAATTTAAAATTAATTTTCTTATTTTAATAATTGATTAGGGTTAAATTTGGATAGGGTTAAAAAATGAAAGGGTTAAAGATGGTTGGGGTTAGGGCCTTCTTCCTCGGGGTTAAGGTAAGGGAAAGTGGCAGGGTAGGGGTTAAAATAAGAAATTTACGGTTGGGGTTAGGGCCTTCCTCCTAGGGGTTAAGGTAAGGGTAAGTGGCTGGGTAAGGGTTAAAATAAGGGACTTATGGTTGGGGTTAGGGCCTTCTTCCTAGGGGTTAAGGTAAGGGTAAGTGGCTGGGTGAGGGTTAAAATAAGGGGCTCACGGTTGGGGTTAGGGCCGGATTTAACTAAAAAGAAAGGGAGAATTTGGTTAGGATTAGGCACGAAAATACATTCGCTCATTAAGGCCCCTTGGATAGCTGGTTCCCAATTTATTAATCCAATCCCTTTCTGCTCTCCTCCTTTGTGCTGTGGACCAATGAGGGTTACTTTCCAGAACGAGGGCTGTGACTGCATCCCACCCATGGAGGACAAAGTGCTTTACTACATGCCGGTAAGTATTTTTCTTTCTAATGATATTGTGTTTATGACACGTGAACCGTACATGTAAAGGGAGTTTAGTTTCTCCCACATATTTTAATCCACACAATTTACATGTAATCAAGTACACACAATTCTTGGAATAAACAGTGCCCTGTTTGGCCGTTATGAACACCATCTTGTTATGTACATCATTCACCCATTTTTGTTGTTTAAAATAGGTCCTGTGAGGCCCAGCTGCTCGTTGTGGCCCTGAGCTGACCTTTGACCTTACCAGGTAATCCCTAAGATTTTTATTTCTCCTAAAGGCAGCAATGATCCTAATGTCATCATAATTTGGTACTATATGGGTCTGAAAATTGTTTTTTATTTTCCTAACTAATTTAACTGTAGCCGGTGAATATGTAATTACAAAGGGTACAGCTGTAGAGACCTGAATTGGTTTAGTCTGCAGAAAAGACTTAAAACAAGTCCTTAAGAAGGTCCTAGAGTACCCTCTAGTGGACAAAGCTGCAAACAGCGTTTTGGTAGCCAATTTAAAATCATTAGGTTGTGTACAGATTCTATGAAAGCGCAGCAGTTGTGATTTGATTAGGCCTGCAAAGGTGTGTTTGGGGTGGTGGCTGCTTTTATGCAAAAGGGCATGCGTGTCCGTATCTTTAAAATACACTTTAATATCTAATCGATTATTAGAATTGAATTGTGGCCCTTTGAAAGTAGTTGTATCCAAAAAATCAACTGAATTTGAACTTGTGGTGGATTTTAATTTAATGGAGGGATTATGATTATTTAAAGTCTCTATAAATTTGGTAAACTCCTCCTGTGAATATGTCCATATGCCCCAAATATCGTCCAAATACCGGAAATAATAAAGTGGTTTCCTTTCACATTTCTCTAGGGCAGCCGTCTCCCAAGAGGCCATAAAGATATCGGCATATGCAGGTGCAAATTTCTTCCCCATTGCAGTGCCCTTAATCTGCAGAAAATATTTGCCATCAAATTCAAAATCATTACGAGTAAGATTAATTTCTAACAGTTCCAATAACTCTTTGTCTGGTCTTTTCTTATCATAATGTTGGTTTAATGTGTTTTTTACAGCAAGGATACCCTCTTGAGTGTCTATATTCGTATATAGACTATCAACATCGATTGTAAAAAGTATGGATTCAAGTGGAATGGCCAGATTTTTAATTTTCTCAATGAAATCATAAGTGTCTTTTATATAACTCTTGTGTTTTTTTGCCAGGGGATTCAAATAGTAATCAATAAATTCAGCGGATCTGTATGTTTCGCTGCTACAGTCCGAGACGATAGGACGTCCCGGAGGGATGAGGAAAGGCTCGCTCCAGCTAGCAGGATCTTTATGGATTTTGGGAAGGAGGTAAAATCGTCTGGCTCTCGGCTCAGAGTCCCCGATCAAATAATTCCGCTGTTTAGATGTAATTAATTTTTTCTCGTGTATTTTGTGGAAGATTCTACTGATTAAGGTAAATGTTTCCATAAAGATAGGTTTATCCAATTTGGAGTAATATCTGTTATCATTGAGTTGTCTGTTTCCTTCCCACAGGTATTGTTTTAAATCCATGACGACTACCACACTTCCTTTATCTGCTGGCTTGATAACAATGTTTTTATTCTCCATCAGTTCTTTTAGAGCCAGATTCTCTTCCAATGTTAAATTTGGTCTGTTTGGAATGACGGAGAAGGAGCTGTAAAAATAATCCAAATCTAATTTAATTAGATTATTTAAATAGGTGGGTATCCTAGCATCTGGAGGAGTCCAATTGGAATTTGGAGTAAAGGGTTGTTTTTGTAGATTTTCTTCTTCCCCATAATAGGCTAGAAGTTTTAGTCTCCTGTGGTAATGATATAAATCCAATCTAGTTTGTGATTTAATTTGGTGATTGCTGCCCTTAGTAGGTATGAAATTTAGGCCCCTATTCAACAAGGAAAGTTGGGGCTGGGTTAGTTTAGTTTCCTGAGCTAACACCATGACATTCTTGTGCCCCTCCTGAGAAATCAGGCTTCTGGGGACTTCTAGTTTACCTGCTGACCCCAATGTTCGAACATCTTGCAGGCTGTGGAGTGGGTCCAGTGGATCCCATCCGACTCAGTGCTGAAGTCTTTAACAGGTAACTTAGGGATGAAAGTACACGTTTTCATAATAAAATTGTTTAGTACCTGTATGTTCTCTTGTTCTCTGTGCGAGAGGCTGGGAGAACAGTTGATTAGTGGGACCCAGACCGTAGCCTCCGGGAACCTGATGTGAGCCATCTTCACAGCTTTCAGGAGCTGCTTGCAGGTCCCATCCCGAGGCTTCTGCTTCCTGCTGTTCAGTCCAAAGGCGAGTATGACCAGCTCCACTTCGGTGGTGCATACTGCCCTGTGCAGAAGAGCCTCTGCGTGGTGGAAAGAAGCCCCGGGATAACTGTCCACCTGCAAGTCAGAGATCTGGAACGGAGGGAATCTTGCCACATTAGAGTCACCAATGATTAAATATTTTTGTTTCACACACAGTCCCCATTCTGTGAGTTTTTTATTGGTGTTGATGTGTCTGGTGGGTTTGTATGTGGGTGTATGAGGAGGAGAAGTTTGTGGTGTTAGTTCTTTTGTGGTCTCCACTGGATGTGTGGCAGTGGTGATTCCCTCTGGAGCTGGAGTGTGCTGGTGGATTTCACCTGGAACCAAAGAGGTGAGTGAAGAGGAGGATGACAATGTCTGTGGTCGGGGGGGGCCCATAGGTGTGAGCCTAGGCATCAGGAAATCAGAGCTGGCACCCGGCTTGGGTGTACAGGCTCTGAGTTCCTCCTCCAGCAGCTGCTGGAGTTCCTGGTCCTCCAGGAACTCGGTGGGGTTGGAGGGAGAGGAGGAGGGGGCTGGAGGGGCCGGTTTTGGCTCCCCGGTGTCCTCCTCATCTCTCGTGCTGCTTGTCTTGGGCTGCCGCTGGGGTTTGGGAGGCAGCAGCGCCCCCTGGGAGGATTGCCTCAGTCTGGAAGCTGTGAAAAAGGGATGGATAGGAAGGGGAGGGGGAGGAGAGGGGGTGGGTGAGGAAGGGGGAGGGGGTGAGGGGGTAGGGGTAGGGGGGATGGGGGAGGAGGTATGAGGGGGAGAGGAGAGGGGAAGGGAGGGGGAGGGAGAGAGAAGGGGGGGAGGAGGAGGAGAGGGAGGAAGATGCTCCTCTGCAGCTTCAGGGAGGAAGGGAGACCAGTCTCCTCCCCTCTGGTCCGTCATGGTGGAGGCCGATGTCATTTTGGCCCGAGGAGAAGGAGGAGGAGAAGGCACAGGTGAGTCCGTTGCAGTTGCCATCTCTGCGGTCGCGCGCGTCCCGGTGCTGATGTTGCGCGTAGCCGCTGGTGGAGGGGCGGGGAGGGGGGTCTCCGCTGGGGGGGCTCTGGAACGAGTCTGTGAGCTGGTCTGCGAGGAGGATGTGGACGAGGAGGTCTCCATGGAGAAGTTGGAGGAGAGGAAATTCTCCGCATCCTGCAGTGTCTCCTGTCTGAGTCTGCGGCCGAGATTTCTTCGAGCCCAGACTGTAGCAACTTGGAAAGGACCCCGCCAGTCGGGGTCAGGAAAGTCTGCCAGTTTCTGGATCTCTTTTTCAACAGAATCCTCATAGTGTTGCCGTAATATTAAAATAGCAGAGAATTCCCAGTTTTTTGCATTTCCCTCTAACAGTGTTTGAGTGGTGCTGTTAGGGGATGCAGGTTTAATAAAGTTCGCCAGATTCTGGGTTGTTTTTCGGATTATGGGGGGTGGCTCAGTCCCCGACACATTTCTGTAGTGATGGGCAGATTTAATGATTTTATGCAGGATACGGACCTTGGCTGTGAAGTCCGGGTCCTGTGACTGGACCGTGTTGCGTGGCGGGGCATCACGGCGGCCGCTGGCTCTAAGGGGGGGCTGCTGTGGTCGCTGTGGTCGGTAATTGTTGCCGTTGTAGCCGCGGGTGGCAGGCTGGCGGTGCTGGGCGTAGGGCTGGGTCGGAGCCGGTGCGCGGCGATCTCCGGGTCCGCTGCGGTAAGCGGGGCGAGTCGAGTGGTCAGCCTGTGGCCGGGAATAGCCCCTAGTGACGGAGGCGTATGATGGTCTCACCGGTGGATGCTGTCGTTCACGGCCGGGATAGTACGAAGCGCCTCTCGGTGAACGATTGGAGCTCCGCGGCTGCT
The DNA here is from genome assembly GCF_051107435.1 of Chaetodon auriga. NCBI lineage: Eukaryota > Metazoa > Chordata > Actinopteri > Chaetodontiformes > Chaetodontidae > Chaetodon > Chaetodon auriga. The sequence goes on from NC_135076.1 coordinate 30,679,395, forward strand.
CCTCCCGTCTCTGCAGGCGGCCCCTGTGGTAGCTTACCCGGGTCCAGCTGCCGTCATCATACCGGTCATACATCTCGTAGCCGGTGATGTGTGTGTCACGTTAAAAATGTGTTGAAAAAATCACTGATATGTGATGGAAAAGATAAAATCCACACTCGTGAAGTGACAACAAGACTCACTTTTCTTACGTTGACACTCGAGATTTATTAAATAATACGTGAAAAAAATCACTAACAAAGCGACGTTTCGGTCCTGTATGGACCTTCTTCAGGCTTACTTTCTTAAAAGGAAAATAACAATAAAGAAAATTTGAGTGTCAGCGCTCTACTTCCTACACTTGCGTCTCCGTTTGTGATCAGCAGTGATTCATTCAAACTGAGCGTTCAAATTTCAAATGTTGCCGCCGAGTTGACGTAACTTGCGTCAAGCGGAAGGAAACGGAAGTTAGAGCGCCAACCTCTGGTGACCTTAAGAATTACAACAATAAGTATTAAATGTCCAAAATGGAGAACAGCGTCGTAACGCGACACACATTTTCGTAAGTATTGAAAAAAACAACCGTTAAAACATCAATTACATAGATCCAGACAGTACAGTATTTAAGGCAGATTCAAGCCAGTGGGGATTTAAATCCAAAATGAGACGATTTAAAGAGGTAAGTATCAGTTCCGTACAATGACATCATCACAAAACAGATACGTAGAACAGAACAATGGAGTAATCCTCCTCAACAACGATGTCCCAGGATTCAATTCAAACAGGTAAGTAAATGTACATTTCATCACATCATGTCTTTCCATTCAAATGAATAGTATACAATGTTCCTAAATCATCCAGAACGGTAAGTATTGTCCATTATTTCAAGCATATACACATACATCTTTTTTACTCTTAACTTATATACATATATACATATATACATGTGGCAGTATACATTTCTGTGTGTTATACATTGGCAATATAGACCAAAACATATGTATGTTGATACATTTACATATGAGTCTTTGCTCCATGCATATATTATGCAAGCTTGTAGATATACTGTAAAATGATTACATTTTCATGCGAGGAGGAAAAGGAGGAGGGGTAGGACAAAACTCGAAGGGGGGCTGGAGGCACCGGCTGGTTAGGAAAGACATTTTTAGGCCGTGTCGTCCCCGGAGGGGACGGCACGGCCCATGCACACTCCATCCAGCCCCCCCACCCAAAAAGGTGAGTAGTCCCCACCCCTCACATATTTCCATAATTTTTTGAAAAAATTAATTTTTAATTTTCTTTCTTTTTTCCTTTTTTACAGGATGCCGTAGGCCATGGATGGGATCCCCGTCCGGAAGAGGAACACGTCGAAGGATGAGGTGAGTAAAAAATATTTATTTCCAATTTAAAATTAATTTTCTTATTTTAATAATTGATTAGGGTTAAATTTGGATAGGGTTAAAAAATGAAAGGGTTAAAGATGGTTGGGGTTAGGGCCTTCTTCCTCGGGGTTAAGGTAAGGGAAAGTGGCAGGGTAGGGGTTAAAATAAGAAATTTACGGTTGGGGTTAGGGCCTTCCTCCTAGGGGTTAAGGTAAGGGTAAGTGGCTGGGTAAGGGTTAAAATAAGGGACTTATGGTTGGGGTTAGGGCCTTCTTCCTAGGGGTTAAGGTAAGGGTAAGTGGCTGGGTGAGGGTTAAAATAAGGGGCTCACGGTTGGGGTTAGGGCCGGATTTAACTAAAAAGAAAGGGAGAATTTGGTTAGGATTAGGCACGAAAATACATTCGCTCATTAAGGCCCCTTGGATAGCTGGTTCCCAATTTATTAATCCAATCCCTTTCTGCTCTCCTCCTTTGTGCTGTGGACCAATGAGGGTTACTTTCCAGAACGAGGGCTGTGACTGCATCCCACCCATGGAGGACAAAGTGCTTTACTACATGCCGGTAAGTATTTTTCTTTCTAATGATATTGTGTTTATGACACGTGAACCGTACATGTAAAGGGAGTTTAGTTTCTCCCACATATTTTAATCCACACAATTTACATGTAATCAAGTACACACAATTCTTGGAATAAACAGTGCCCTGTTTGGCCGTTATGAACACCATCTTGTTATGTACATCATTCACCCATTTTTGTTGTTTAAAATAGGTCCTGTGAGGCCCAGCTGCTCGTTGTGGCCCTGAGCTGACCTTTGACCTTACCAGGTAATCCCTAAGATTTTTATTTCTCCTAAAGGCAGCAATGATCCTAATGTCATCATAATTTGGTACTATATGGGTCTGAAAATTGTTTTTTATTTTCCTAACTAATTTAACTGTAGCCGGTGAATATGTAATTACAAAGGGTACAGCTGTAGAGACCTGAATTGGTTTAGTCTGCAGAAAAGACTTAAAACAAGTCCTTAAGAAGGTCCTAGAGTACCCTCTAGTGGACAAAGCTGCAAACAGCGTTTTGGTAGCCAATTTAAAATCATTAGGTTGTGTACAGATTCTATGAAAGCGCAGCAGTTGTGATTTGATTAGGCCTGCAAAGGTGTGTTTGGGGTGGTGGCTGCTTTTATGCAAAAGGGCATGCGTGTCCGTATCTTTAAAATACACTTTAATATCTAATCGATTATTAGAATTGAATTGTGGCCCTTTGAAAGTAGTTGTATCCAAAAAATCAACTGAATTTGAACTTGTGGTGGATTTTAATTTAATGGAGGGATTATGATTATTTAAAGTCTCTATAAATTTGGTAAACTCCTCCTGTGAATATGTCCATATGCCCCAAATATCGTCCAAATACCGGAAATAATAAAGTGGTTTCCTTTCACATTTCTCTAGGGCAGCCGTCTCCCAAGAGGCCATAAAGATATCGGCATATGCAGGTGCAAATTTCTTCCCCATTGCAGTGCCCTTAATCTGCAGAAAATATTTGCCATCAAATTCAAAATCATTACGAGTAAGATTAATTTCTAACAGTTCCAATAACTCTTTGTCTGGTCTTTTCTTATCATAATGTTGGTTTAATGTGTTTTTTACAGCAAGGATACCCTCTTGAGTGTCTATATTCGTATATAGACTATCAACATCGATTGTAAAAAGTATGGATTCAAGTGGAATGGCCAGATTTTTAATTTTCTCAATGAAATCATAAGTGTCTTTTATATAACTCTTGTGTTTTTTTGCCAGGGGATTCAAATAGTAATCAATAAATTCAGCGGATCTGTATGTTTCGCTGCTACAGTCCGAGACGATAGGACGTCCCGGAGGGATGAGGAAAGGCTCGCTCCAGCTAGCAGGATCTTTATGGATTTTGGGAAGGAGGTAAAATCGTCTGGCTCTCGGCTCAGAGTCCCCGATCAAATAATTCCGCTGTTTAGATGTAATTAATTTTTTCTCGTGTATTTTGTGGAAGATTCTACTGATTAAGGTAAATGTTTCCATAAAGATAGGTTTATCCAATTTGGAGTAATATCTGTTATCATTGAGTTGTCTGTTTCCTTCCCACAGGTATTGTTTTAAATCCATGACGACTACCACACTTCCTTTATCTGCTGGCTTGATAACAATGTTTTTATTCTCCATCAGTTCTTTTAGAGCCAGATTCTCTTCCAATGTTAAATTTGGTCTGTTTGGAATGACGGAGAAGGAGCTGTAAAAATAATCCAAATCTAATTTAATTAGATTATTTAAATAGGTGGGTATCCTAGCATCTGGAGGAGTCCAATTGGAATTTGGAGTAAAGGGTTGTTTTTGTAGATTTTCTTCTTCCCCATAATAGGCTAGAAGTTTTAGTCTCCTGTGGTAATGATATAAATCCAATCTAGTTTGTGATTTAATTTGGTGATTGCTGCCCTTAGTAGGTATGAAATTTAGGCCCCTATTCAACAAGGAAAGTTGGGGCTGGGTTAGTTTAGTTTCCTGAGCTAACACCATGACATTCTTGTGCCCCTCCTGAGAAATCAGGCTTCTGGGGACTTCTAGTTTACCTGCTGACCCCAATGTTCGAACATCTTGCAGGCTGTGGAGTGGGTCCAGTGGATCCCATCCGACTCAGTGCTGAAGTCTTTAACAGGTAACTTAGGGATGAAAGTACACGTTTTCATAATAAAATTGTTTAGTACCTGTATGTTCTCTTGTTCTCTGTGCGAGAGGCTGGGAGAACAGTTGATTAGTGGGACCCAGACCGTAGCCTCCGGGAACCTGATGTGAGCCATCTTCACAGCTTTCAGGAGCTGCTTGCAGGTCCCATCCCGAGGCTTCTGCTTCCTGCTGTTCAGTCCAAAGGCGAGTATGACCAGCTCCACTTCGGTGGTGCATACTGCCCTGTGCAGAAGAGCCTCTGCGTGGTGGAAAGAAGCCCCGGGATAACTGTCCACCTGCAAGTCAGAGATCTGGAACGGAGGGAATCTTGCCACATTAGAGTCACCAATGATTAAATATTTTTGTTTCACACACAGTCCCCATTCTGTGAGTTTTTTATTGGTGTTGATGTGTCTGGTGGGTTTGTATGTGGGTGTGTGAGGAGGAGAAGTTTGTGGTGTTAGTTCTTTTGTGGTCTCCACTGGATGTGTGGCAGTGGTGATTCCCTCTGGAGCTGGAGTGTGCTGGTGGATTTCACCTGGAACCAAAGAGGTGAGTGAAGAGGAGGATGACAATGTCTGTGGTCGGGGGGGGCCCATAGGTGTGAGCCTAGGCATCAGGAAATCAGAGCTGGCACCCGGCTTGGGTGTACAGGCTCTGAGTTCCTCCTCCAGCAGCTGCTGGAGTTCCTGGTCCTCCAGGAACTCGGTGGGGTTGGAGGGAGAGGAGGAGGGGGCTGGAGGGGCCGGTTTTGGCTCCCCGGTGTCCTCCTCATCTCTCGTGCTGCTTGTCTTGGGCTGCCGCTGGGGTTTGGGAGGCAGCAGCGCCCCCTGGGAGGATTGCCTCAGTCTGGAAGCTGTGAAAAAGGGATGGATAGGAAGGGGAGGGGGAGGAGAGGGGGTGGGTGAGGAAGGGGGAGGGGGTGAGGGGGTAGGGGTAGGGGGGATGGGGGAGGAGGTATGAGGGGGAGAGGAGAGGGGAAGGGAGGGGGAGGGAGAGAGAAGGGGGGGAGGAGGAGGAGAGGGAGGAAGATGCTCCTCTGCAGCTTCAGGGAGGAAGGGAGACCAGTCTCCTCCCCTCTGGTCCGTCATGGTGGAGGCCGATGTCATTTTGGCCCGAGGAGAAGGAGGAGGAGAAGGCACAGGTGAGTCCGTTGCAGTTGCCATCTCTGCGGTCGCGCGCGTCCCGGTGCTGATGTTGCGCGTAGCCGCTGGTGGAGGGGCGGGGAGGGGGGTCTCCGCTGGGGGGGCTCTGGAACGAGTCTGTGAGCTGGTCTGCGAGGAGGATGTGGACGAGGAGGTCTCCATGGAGAAGTTGGAGGAGAGGAAATTCTCCGCATCCTGCAGTGTCTCCTGTCTGAGTCTGCGGCCGAGATTTCTTCGAGCCCAGACTGTAGCAACTTGGAAAGGACCCCGCCAGTCGGGGTCAGGAAAGTCTGCCAGTTTCTGGATCTCTTTTTCAACAGAATCCTCATAGTGTTGCCGTAATATTAAAATAGCAGAGAATTCCCAGTTTTTTGCATTTCCCTCTAACAGTGTTTGAGTGGTGCTGTTAGGGGATGCAGGTTTAATAAAGTTCGCCAGATTCTGGGTTGTTTTTCGGATTATGGGGGGTGGCTCAGTCCCCGACACATTTCTGTAGTGATGGGCAGATTTAATGATTTTATGCAGGATACGGACCTTGGCTGTGAAGTCCGGGTCCTGTGACTGGACCGTGTTGCGTGGCGGGGCATCACGGCGGCCGCTGGCTCTAAGGGGGGGCTGCTGTGGTCGCTGTGGTCGGTAATTGTTGCCGTTGTAGCCGCGGGTGGCAGGCTGGCGGTGCTGGGCGTAGGGCTGGGTCGGAGCCGGTGCGCGGCGATCTCCGGGTCCGCTGCGGTAAGCGGGGCGAGTCGAGTGGTCAGCCTGTGGCCGGGAATAGCCCCTAGTGACGGAGGCGTATGATGGTCTCACCGGTGGATGCTGTCGTTCACGGCCGGGATAGTACGAAGCGCCTCTCGGTGAACGATTGGAGCTCCGCGGCTGCTCCTCCCGTCTCTGCAGGCGGCCCCTGTGGTAGCTTACCCGGGTCCAGCTGCCGTCATCATACCGGTCATACATCTCGTAGCCGGTGATGTGTGTGTCACGTTAAAAATGTGTTGAAAAAATCACTGATATGTGATGGAAAAGATAAAATCCACACTCGTGAAGTGACAACAAGACTCACTTTTCTTACGTTGACACTCGAGATTTATTAAATAATACGTGAAAAAAATCACTAACAAAGCGACGTTTCGGTCCTGTATGGACCTTCTTCAGGCTTACTTTCTTAAAAGGAAAATAACAATAAAGAAAATTTGAGTGTCAGCGCTCTACTTCCTACACTTGCGTCTCCGTTTGTGATCAGCAGTGATTCATTCAAACTGAGCGTTCAAATTTCAAATGTTGCCGCCGAGTTGACGTAACTTGCGTCAAGCGGAAGGAAACGGAAGTTAGAGCGCCAACCTCTGGTGACCTTAAGAATTACAACAATAAGTATTAAATGTCCAAAATGGAGAACAGCGTCGTAACGCGACACACATTTTCGTAAGTATTGAAAAAAACAACCGTTAAAACATCAATTACATAGATCCAGACAGTACAGTATTTAAGGCAGATTCAAGCCAGTGGGGATTTAAATCCAAAATGAGACGATTTAAAGAGGTAAGTATCAGTTCCGTACAATGACATCATCACAAAACAGATACGTAGAACAGAACAATGGAGTAATCCTCCTCAACAACGATGTCCCAGGATTCAATTCAAACAGGTAAGTAAATGTACATTTCATCACATCATGTCTTTCCATTCAAATGAATAGTATACAATGTTCCTAAATCATCCAGAACGGTAAGTATTGTCCATTATTTCAAGCATATACACATACATCTTTTTTACTCTTAACTTATATACATATATACATATATACATGTGGCAGTATACATTTCTGTGTGTTATACATTGGCAATATAGACCAAAACATATGTATGTTGATACATTTACATATGAGTCTTTGCTCCATGCATATATTATGCAAGCTTGTAGATATACTGTAAAATGATTACATTTTCATGCGAGGAGGAAAAGGAGGAGGGGTAGGACAAAACTCGAAGGGGGGCTGGAGGCACCGGCTGGTTAGGAAAGACATTTTTAGGCCGTGTCGTCCCCGGAGGGGACGGCACGGCCCATGCACACTCCATCCAGCCCCCCCACCCAAAAAGGTGAGTAGTCCCCACCCCTCACATATTTCCATAATTTTTTGAAAAAATTAATTTTTAATTTTCTTTCTTTTTTCCTTTTTTACAGGATGCCGTAGGCCATGGATGGGATCCCCGTCCGGAAGAGGAACACGTCGAAGGATGAGGTGAGTAAAAAATATTTATTTCCAATTTAAAATTAATTTTCTTATTTTAATAATTGATTAGGGTTAAATTTGGATAGGGTTAAAAAATGAAAGGGTTAAAGATGGTTGGGGTTAGGGCCTTCTTCCTCGGGGTTAAGGTAAGGGAAAGTGGCAGGGTAGGGGTTAAAATAAGAAATTTACGGTTGGGGTTAGGGCCTTCCTCCTAGGGGTTAAGGTAAGGGTAAGTGGCTGGGTAAGGGTTAAAATAAGGGACTTATGGTTGGGGTTAGGGCCTTCTTCCTAGGGGTTAAGGTAAGGGTAAGTGGCTGGGTGAGGGTTAAAATAAGGGGCTCACGGTTGGGGTTAGGGCCGGATTTAACTAAAAAGAAAGGGAGAATTTGGTTAGGATTAGGCACGAAAATACATTCGCTCATTAAGGCCCCTTGGATAGCTGGTTCCCAATTTATTAATCCAATCCCTTTCTGCTCTCCTCCTTTGTGCTGTGGACCAATGAGGGTTACTTTCCAGAACGAGGGCTGTGACTGCATCCCACCCATGGAGGACAAAGTGCTTTACTACATGCCGGTAAGTATTTTTCTTTCTAATGATATTGTGTTTATGACACGTGAACCGTACATGTAAAGGGAGTTTAGTTTCTCCCACATATTTTAATCCACACAATTTACATGTAATCAAGTACACACAATTCTTGGAATAAACAGTGCCCTGTTTGGCCGTTATGAACACCATCTTGTTATGTACATCATTCACCCATTTTTGTTGTTTAAAATAGGTCCTGTGAGGCCCAGCTGCTCGTTGTGGCCCTGAGCTGACCTTTGACCTTACCAGGTAATCCCTAAGATTTTTATTTCTCCTAAAGGCAGCAATGATCCTAATGTCATCATAATTTGGTACTATATGGGTCTGAAAATTGTTTTTTATTTTCCTAACTAATTTAACTGTAGCCGGTGAATATGTAATTACAAAGGGTACAGCTGTAGAGACCTGAATTGGTTTAGTCTGCAGAAAAGACTTAAAACAAGTCCTTAAGAAGGTCCTAGAGTACCCTCTAGTGGACAAAGCTGCAAACAGCGTTTTGGTAGCCAATTTAAAATCATTAGGTTGTGTACAGATTCTATGAAAGCGCAGCAGTTGTGATTTGATTAGGCCTGCAAAGGTGTGTTTGGGGTGGTGGCTGCTTTTATGCAAAAGGGCATGCGTGTCCGTATCTTTAAAATACACTTTAATATCTAATCGATTATTAGAATTGAATTGTGGCCCTTTGAAAGTAGTTGTATCCAAAAAATCAACTGAATTTGAACTTGTGGTGGATTTTAATTTAATGGAGGGATTATGATTATTTAAAGTCTCTATAAATTTGGTAAACTCCTCCTGTGAATATGTCCATATGCCCCAAATATCGTCCAAATACCGGAAATAATAAAGTGGTTTCCTTTCACATTTCTCTAGGGCAGCCGTCTCCCAAGAGGCCATAAAGATATCGGCATATGCAGGTGCAAATTTCTTCCCCATTGCAGTGCCCTTAATCTGCAGAAAATATTTGCCATCAAATTCAAAATCATTACGAGTAAGATTAATTTCTAACAGTTCCAATAACTCTTTGTCTGGTCTTTTCTTATCATAATGTTGGTTTAATGTGTTTTTTACAGCAAGGATACCCTCTTGAGTGTCTATATTCGTATATAGACTATCAACATCGATTGTAAAAAGTATGGATTCAAGTGGAATGGCCAGATTTTTAATTTTCTCAATGAAATCATAAGTGTCTTTTATATAACTCTTGTGTTTTTTTGCCAGGGGATTCAAATAGTAATCAATAAATTCAGCGGATCTGTATGTTTCGCTGCTACAGTCCGAGACGATAGGACGTCCCGGAGGGATGAGGAAAGGCTCGCTCCAGCTAGCAGGATCTTTATGGATTTTGGGAAGGAGGTAAAATCGTCTGGCTCTCGGCTCAGAGTCCCCGATCAAATAATTCCGCTGTTTAGATGTAATTAATTTTTTCTCGTGTATTTTGTGGAAGATTCTACTGATTAAGGTAAATGTTTCCATAAAGATAGGTTTATCCAATTTGGAGTAATATCTGTTATCATTGAGTTGTCTGTTTCCTTCCCACAGGTATTGTTTTAAATCCATGACGACTACCACACTTCCTTTATCTGCTGGCTTGATAACAATGTTTTTATTCTCCATCAGTTCTTTTAGAGCCAGATTCTCTTCCAATGTTAAATTTGGTCTGTTTGGAATGACGGAGAAGGAGCTGTAAAAATAATCCAAATCTAATTTAATTAGATTATTTAAATAGGTGGGTATCCTAGCATCTGGAGGAGTCCAATTGGAATTTGGAGTAAAGGGTTGTTTTTGTAGATTTTCTTCTTCCCCATAATAGGCTAGAAGTTTTAGTCTCCTGTGGTAATGATATAAATCCAATCTAGTTTGTGATTTAATTTGGTGATTGCTGCCCTTAGTAGGTATGAAATTTAGGCCCCTATTCAACAAGGAAAGTTGGGGCTGGGTTAGTTTAGTTTCCTGAGCTAACACCATGACATTCTTGTGCCCCTCCTGAGAAATCAGGCTTCTGGGGACTTCTAGTTTACCTGCTGACCCCAATGTTCGAACATCTTGCAGGCTGTGGAGTGGGTCCAGTGGATCCCATCCGACTCAGTGCTGAAGTCTTTAACAGGTAACTTAGGGATGAAAGTACACGTTTTCATAATAAAATTGTTTAGTACCTGTATGTTCTCTTGTTCTCTGTGCGAGAGGCTGGGAGAACAGTTGATTAGTGGGACCCAGACCGTAGCCTCCGGGAACCTGATGTGAGCCATCTTCACAGCTTTCAGGAGCTGCTTGCAGGTCCCATCCCGAGGCTTCTGCTTCCTGCTGTTCAGTCCAAAGGCGAGTATGACCAGCTCCACTTCGGTGGTGCATACTGCCCTGTGCAGAAGAGCCTCTGCGTGGTGGAAAGAAGCCCCGGGATAACTGTCCACCTGCAAGTCAGAGATCTGGAACGGAGGGAATCTTGCCACATTAGAGTCACCAATGATTAAATATTTTTGTTTCACACACAGTCCCCATTCTGTGAGTTTTTTATTGGTGTTGATGTGTCTGGTGGGTTTGTATGTGGGTGTGTGAGGAGGAGAAGTTTGTGGTGTTAGTTCTTTTGTGGTCTCCACTGGATGTGTGGCAGTGGTGATTCCCTCTGGAGCTGGAGTGTGCTGGTGGATTTCACCTGGAACCAAAGAGGTGAGTGAAGAGGAGGATGACAATGTCTGTGGTCGGGGGGGGCCCATAGGTGTGAGCCTAGGCATCAGGAAATCAGAGCTGGCACCCGGCTTGGGTGTACAGGCTCTGAGTTCCTCCTCCAGCAGCTGCTGGAGTTCCTGGTCCTCCAGGAACTCGGTGGGGTTGGAGGGAGAGGAGGAGGGGGCTGGAGGGGCCGGTTTTGGCTCCCCGGTGTCCTCCTCATCTCTCGTGCTGCTTGTCTTGGGCTGCCGCTGGGGTTTGGGAGGCAGCAGCGCCCCCTGGGAGGATTGCCTCAGTCTGGAAGCTGTGAAAAAGGGATGGATAGGAAGGGGAGGGGGAGGAGAGGGGGTGGGTGAGGAAGGGGGAGGGGGTGAGGGGGTAGGGGTAGGGGGGATGGGGGAGGAGGTATGAGGGGGAGAGGAGAGGGGAAGGGAGGGGGAGGGAGAGAGAAGGGGGGGAGGAGGAGGAGAGGGAGGAAGATGCTCCTCTGCAGCTTCAGGGAGGAAGGGAGACCAGTCTCCTCCCCTCTGGTCCGTCATGGTGGAGGCCGATGTCATTTTGGCCCGAGGAGAAGGAGGAGGAGAAGGCACAGGTGAGTCCGTTGCAGTTGCCATCTCTGCGGTCGCGCGCGTCCCGGTGCTGATGTTGCGCGTAGCCGCTGGTGGAGGGGCGGGGAGGGGGGTCTCCGCTGGGGGGGCTCTGGAACGAGTCTGTGAGCTGGTCTGCGAGGAGGATGTGGACGAGGAGGTCTCCATGGAGAAGTTGGAGGAGAGGAAATTCTCCGCATCCTGCAGTGTCTCCTGTCTGAGTCTGCGGCCGAGATTTCTTCGAGCCCAGACTGTAGCAACTTGGAAAGGACCCCGCCAGTCGGGGTCAGGAAAGTCTGCCAGTTTCTGGATCTCTTTTTCAACAGAATCCTCATAGTGTTGCCGTAATATTAAAATAGCAGAGAATTCCCAGTTTTTTGCATTTCCCTCTAACAGTGTTTGAGTGGTGCTGTTAGGGGATGCAGGTTTAATAAAGTTCGCCAGATTCTGGGTTGTTTTTCGGATTATGGGGGGTGGCTCAGTCCCCGACACATTTCTGTAGTGATGGGCAGATTTAATGATTTTATGCAGGATACGGACCTTGGCTGTGAAGTCCGGGTCCTGTGACTGGACCGTGTTGCGTGGCGGGGCATCACGGCGGCCGCTGGCTCTAAGGGGGGGCTGCTGTGGTCGCTGTGGTCGGTAATTGTTGCCGTTGTAGCCGCGGGTGGCAGGCTGGCGGTGCTGGGCGTAGGGCTGGGTCGGAGCCGGTGCGCGGCGATCTCCGGGTCCGCTGCGGTAAGCGGGGCGAGTCGAGTGGTCAGCCTGTGGCCGGGAATAGCCCCTAGTGACGGAGGCGTATGATGGTCTCACCGGTGGATGCTGTCGTTCACGGCCGGGATAGTACGAAGCGCCTCTCGGTGAACGATTGGAGCTCCGCGGCTGCTCCTCCCGTCTCTGCAGGCGGCCCCTGTGGTAGCTTACCCGGGTCCAGCTGCCGTCATCATACCGGTCATACATCTCGTAGCCGGTGATGTGTGTGTCACGTTAAAAATGTGTTGAAAAAATCACTGATATGTGATGGAAAAGATAAAATCCACACTCGTGAAGTGACAACAAGACTCACTTTTCTTACGTTGACACTCGAGATTTATTAAATAATACGTGAAAAAAATCACTAACAAAGCGACGTTTCGGTCCTGTATGGACCTTCTTCAGGCTTACTTTCTTAAAAGGAAAATAACAATAAAGAAAATTTGAGTGTCAGCGCTCTACTTCCTACACTTGCGTCTCCGTTTGTGATCAGCAGTGATTCATTCAAACTGAGCGTTCAAATTTCAAATGTTGCCGCCGAGTTGACGTAACTTGCGTCAAGCGGAAGGAAACGGAAGTTAGAGCGCCAACCTCTGGTGACCTTAAGAATTACAACAATAAGTATTAAATGTCCAAAATGGAGAACAGCGTCGTAACGCGACACACATTTTCGTAAGTATTGAAAAAAACAACCGTTAAAACATCAATTACATAGATCCAGACAGTACAGTATTTAAGGCAGATTCAAGCCAGTGGGGATTTAAATCCAAAATGAGACGATTTAAAGAGGTAAGTATCAGTTCCGTACAATGACATCATCACAAAACAGATACGTAGAACAGAACAATGGAGTAATCCTCCTCAACAACGATGTCCCAGGATTCAATTCAAACAGGTAAGTAAATGTACATTTCATCACATCATGTCTTTCCATTCAAATGAATAGTATACAATGTTCCTAAATCATCCAGAACGGTAAGTATTGTCCATTATTTCAAGCATATACACATACATCTTTTTTACTCTTAACTTATATACATATATACATATATACATGTGGCAGTATACATTTCTGTGTGTTATACATTGGCAATATAGACCAAAACATATGTATGTTGATACATTTACATATGAGTCTTTGCTCCATGCATATATTATGCAAGCTTGTAGATATACTGTAAAATGATTACATTTTCATGCGAGGAGGAAAAGGAGGAGGGGTAGGACAAAACTCGAAGGGGGGCTGGAGGCACCGGCTGGTTAGGAAAGACATTTTTAGGCCGTGTCGTCCCCGGAGGGGACGGCACGGCCCATGCACACTCCATCCAGCCCCCCCACCCAAAAAGGTGAGTAGTCCCCACCCCTCACATATTTCCATAATTTTTTGAAAAAATTAATTTTTAATTTTCTTTCTTTTTTCCTTTTTTACAGGATGCCGTAGGCCATGGATGGGATCCCCGTCCGGAAGAGGAACACGTCGAAGGATGAGGTGAGTAAAAAATATTTATTTCCAATTTAAAATTAATTTTCTTATTTTAATAATTGATTAGGGTTAAATTTGGATAGGGTTAAAAAATGAAAGGGTTAAAGATGGTTGGGGTTAGGGCCTTCTTCCTCGGGGTTAAGGTAAGGGAAAGTGGCAGGGTAGGGGTTAAAATAAGAAATTTACGGTTGGGGTTAGGGCCTTCCTCCTAGGGGTTAAGGTAAGGGTAAGTGGCTGGGTAAGGGTTAAAATAAGGGACTTATGGTTGGGGTTAGGGCCTTCTTCCTAGGGGTTAAGGTAAGGGTAAGTGGCTGGGTGAGGGTTAAAATAAGGGGCTCACGGTTGGGGTTAGGGCCGGATTTAACTAAAAAGAAAGGGAGAATTTGGTTAGGATTAGGCACGAAAATACATTCGCTCATTAAGGCCCCTTGGATAGCTGGTTCCCAATTTATTAATCCAATCCCTTTCTGCTCTCCTCCTTTGTGCTGTGGACCAATGAGGGTTACTTTCCAGAACGAGGGCTGTGACTGCATCCCACCCATGGAGGACAAAGTGCTTTACTACATGCCGGTAAGTATTTTTCTTTCTAATGATATTGTGTTTATGACACGTGAACCGTACATGTAAAGGGAGTTTAGTTTCTCCCACATATTTTAATCCACACAATTTACATGTAATCAAGTACACACAATTCTTGGAATAAACAGTGCCCTGTTTGGCCGTTATGAACACCATCTTGTTATGTACATCATTCACCCATTTTTGTTGTTTAAAATAGGTCCTGTGAGGCCCAGCTGCTCGTTGTGGCCCTGAGCTGACCTTTGACCTTACCAGGTAATCCCTAAGATTTTTATTTCTCCTAAAGGCAGCAATGATCCTAATGTCATCATAATTTGGTACTATATGGGTCTGAAAATTGTTTTTTATTTTCCTAACTAATTTAACTGTAGCCGGTGAATATGTAATTACAAAGGGTACAGCTGTAGAGACCTGAATTGGTTTAGTCTGCAGAAAAGACTTAAAACAAGTCCTTAAGAAGGTCCTAGAGTACCCTCTAGTGGACAAAGCTGCAAACAGCGTTTTGGTAGCCAATTTAAAATCATTAGGTTGTGTACAGATTCTATGAAAGCGCAGCAGTTGTGATTTGATTAGGCCTGCAAAGGTGTGTTTGGGGTGGTGGCTGCTTTTATGCAAAAGGGCATGCGTGTCCGTATCTTTAAAATACACTTTAATATCTAATCGATTATTAGAATTGAATTGTGGCCCTTTGAAAGTAGTTGTATCCAAAAAATCAACTGAATTTGAACTTGTGGTGGATTTTAATTTAATGGAGGGATTATGATTATTTAAAGTCTCTATAAATTTGGTAAACTCCTCCTGTGAATATGTCCATATGCCCCAAATATCGTCCAAATACCGGAAATAATAAAGTGGTTTCCTTTCACATTTCTCTAGGGCAGCCGTCTCCCAAGAGGCCATAAAGATATCGGCATATGCAGGTGCAAATTTCTTCCCCATTGCAGTGCCCTTAATCTGCAGAAAATATTTGCCATCAAATTCAAAATCATTACGAGTAAGATTAATTTCTAACAGTTCCAATAACTCTTTGTCTGGTCTTTTCTTATCATAATGTTGGTTTAATGTGTTTTTTACAGCAAGGATACCCTCTTGAGTGTCTATATTCGTATATAGACTATCAACATCGATTGTAAAAAGTATGGATTCAAGTGGAATGGCCAGATTTTTAATTTTCTCAATGAAATCATAAGTGTCTTTTATATAACTCTTGTGTTTTTTTGCCAGGGGATTCAAATAGTAATCAATAAATTCAGCGGATCTGTATGTTTCGCTGCTACAGTCCGAGACGATAGGACGTCCCGGAGGGATGAGGAAAGGCTCGCTCCAGCTAGCAGGATCTTTATGGATTTTGGGAAGGAGGTAAAATCGTCTGGCTCTCGGCTCAGAGTCCCCGATCAAATAATTCCGCTGTTTAGATGTAATTAATTTTTTCTCGTGTATTTTGTGGAAGATTCTACTGATTAAGGTAAATGTTTCCATAAAGATAGGTTTATCCAATTTGGAGTAATATCTGTTATCATTGAGTTGTCTGTTTCCTTCCCACAGGTATTGTTTTAAATCCATGACGACTACCACACTTCCTTTATCTGCTGGCTTGATAACAATGTTTTTATTCTCCATCAGTTCTTTTAGAGCCAGATTCTCTTCCAATGTTAAATTTGGTCTGTTTGGAATGACGGAGAAGGAGCTGTAAAAATAATCCAAATCTAATTTAATTAGATTATTTAAATAGGTGGGTATCCTAGCATCTGGAGGAGTCCAATTGGAATTTGGAGTAAAGGGTTGTTTTTGTAGATTTTCTTCTTCCCCATAATAGGCTAGAAGTTTTAGTCTCCTGTGGTAATGATATAAATCCAATCTAGTTTGTGATTTAATTTGGTGATTGCTGCCCTTAGTAGGTATGAAATTTAGGCCCCTATTCAACAAGGAAAGTTGGGGCTGGGTTAGTTTAGTTTCCTGAGCTAACACCATGACATTCTTGTGCCCCTCCTGAGAAATCAGGCTTCTGGGGACTTCTAGTTTACCTGCTGACCCCAATGTTCGAACATCTTGCAGGCTGTGGAGTGGGTCCAGTGGATCCCATCCGACTCAGTGCTGAAGTCTTTAACAGGTAACTTAGGGATGAAAGTACACGTTTTCATAATAAAATTGTTTAGTACCTGTATGTTCTCTTGTTCTCTGTGCGAGAGGCTGGGAGAACAGTTGATTAGTGGGACCCAGACCGTAGCCTCCGGGAACCTGATGTGAGCCATCTTCACAGCTTTCAGGAGCTGCTTGCAGGTCCCATCCCGAGGCTTCTGCTTCCTGCTGTTCAGTCCAAAGGCGAGTATGACCAGCTCCACTTCGGTGGTGCATACTGCCCTGTGCAGAAGAGCCTCTGCGTGGTGGAAAGAAGCCCCGGGATAACTGTCCACCTGCAAGTCAGAGATCTGGAACGGAGGGAATCTTGCCACATTAGAGTCACCAATGATTAAATATTTTTGTTTCACACACAGTCCCCATTCTGTGAGTTTTTTATTGGTGTTGATGTGTCTGGTGGGTTTGTATGTGGGTGTGTGAGGAGGAGAAGTTTGTGGTGTTAGTTCTTTTGTGGTCTCCACTGGATGTGTGGCAGTGGTGATTCCCTCTGGAGCTGGAGTGTGCTGGTGGATTTCACCTGGAACCAAAGAGGTGAGTGAAGAGGAGGATGACAATGTCTGTGGTCGGGGGGGGCCCATAGGTGTGAGCCTAGGCATCAGGAAATCAGAGCTGGCACCCGGCTTGGGTGTACAGGCTCTGAGTTCCTCCTCCAGCAGCTGCTGGAGTTCCTGGTCCTCCAGGAACTCGGTGGGGTTGGAGGGAGAGGAGGAGGGGGCTGGAGGGGCCGGTTTTGGCTCCCCGGTGTCCTCCTCATCTCTCGTGCTGCTTGTCTTGGGCTGCCGCTGGGGTTTGGGAGGCAGCAGCGCCCCCTGGGAGGATTGCCTCAGTCTGGAAGCTGTGAAAAAGGGATGGATAGGAAGGGGAGGGGGAGGAGAGGGGGTGGGTGAGGAAGGGGGAGGGGGTGAGGGGGTAGGGGTAGGGGGGATGGGGGAGGAGGTATGAGGGGGAGAGGAGAGGGGAAGGGAGGGGGAGGGAGAGAGAAGGGGGGGAGGAGGAGGAGAGGGAGGAAGATGCTCCTCTGCAGCTTCAGGGAGGAAGGGAGACCAGTCTCCTCCCCTCTGGTCCGTCATGGTGGAGGCCGATGTCATTTTGGCCCGAGGAGAAGGAGGAGGAGAAGGCACAGGTGAGTCCGTTGCAGTTGCCATCTCTGCGGTCGCGCGCGTCCCGGTGCTGATGTTGCGCGTAGCCGCTGGTGGAGGGGCGGGGAGGGGGGTCTCCGCTGGGGGGGCTCTGGAACGAGTCTGTGAGCTGGTCTGCGAGGAGGATGTGGACGAGGAGGTCTCCATGGAGAAGTTGGAGGAGAGGAAATTCTCCGCATCCTGCAGTGTCTCCTGTCTGAGTCTGCGGCCGAGATTTCTTCGAGCCCAGACTGTAGCAACTTGGAAAGGACCCCGCCAGTCGGGGTCAGGAAAGTCTGCCAGTTTCTGGATCTCTTTTTCAACAGAATCCTCATAGTGTTGCCGTAATATTAAAATAGCAGAGAATTCCCAGTTTTTTGCATTTCCCTCTAACAGTGTTTGAGTGGTGCTGTTAGGGGATGCAGGTTTAATAAAGTTCGCCAGATTCTGGGTTGTTTTTCGGATTATGGGGGGTGGCTCAGTCCCCGACACATTTCTGTAGTGATGGGCAGATTTAATGATTTTATGCAGGATACGGACCTTGGCTGTGAAGTCCGGGTCCTGTGACTGGACCGTGTTGCGTGGCGGGGCATCACGGCGGCCGCTGGCTCTAAGGGGGGGCTGCTGTGGTCGCTGTGGTCGGTAATTGTTGCCGTTGTAGCCGCGGGTGGCAGGCTGGCGGTGCTGGGCGTAGGGCTGGGTCGGAGCCGGTGCGCGGCGATCTCCGGGTCCGCTGCGGTAAGCGGGGCGAGTCGAGTGGTCAGCCTGTGGCCGGGAATAGCCCCTAGTGACGGAGGCGTATGATGGTCTCACCGGTGGATGCTGTCGTTCACGGCCGGGATAGTACGAAGCGCCTCTCGGTGAACGATTGGAGCTCCGCGGCTGCTCCTCCCGTCTCTGCAGGCGGCCCCTGTGGTAGCTTACCCGGGTCCAGCTGCCGTCATCATACCGGTCATACATCTCGTAGCCGGTGATGTGTGTGTCACGTTAAAAATGTGTTGAAAAAATCACTGATATGTGATGGAAAAGATAAAATCCACACTCGTGAAGTGACAACAAGACTCACTTTTCTTACGTTGACACTCGAGATTTATTAAATAATACGTGAAAAAAATCACTAACAAAGCGACGTTTCGGTCCTGTATGGACCTTCTTCAGGCTTACTTTCTTAAAAGGAAAATAACAATAAAGAAAATTTGAGTGTCAGCGCTCTACTTCCTACACTTGCGTCTCCGTTTGTGATCAGCAGTGATTCATTCAAACTGAGCGTTCAAATTTCAAATGTTGCCGCCGAGTTGACGTAACTTGCGTCAAGCGGAAGGAAACGGAAGTTAGAGCGCCAACCTCTGGTGACCTTAAGAATTACAACAATAAGTATTAAATGTCCAAAATGGAGAACAGCGTCGTAACGCGACACACATTTTCGTAAGTATTGAAAAAAACAACCGTTAAAACATCAATTACATAGATCCAGACAGTACAGTATTTAAGGCAGATTCAAGCCAGTGGGGATTTAAATCCAAAATGAGACGATTTAAAGAGGTAAGTATCAGTTCCGTACAATGACATCATCACAAAACAGATACGTAGAACAGAACAATGGAGTAATCCTCCTCAACAACGATGTCCCAGGATTCAATTCAAACAGGTAAGTAAATGTACATTTCATCACATCATGTCTTTCCATTCAAATGAATAGTATACAATGTTCCTAAATCATCCAGAACGGTAAGTATTGTCCATTATTTCAAGCATATACACATACATCTTTTTTACTCTTAACTTATATACATATATACATATATACATGTGGCAGTATACATTTCTGTGTGTTATACATTGGCAATATAGACCAAAACATATGTATGTTGATACATTTACATATGAGTCTTTGCTCCATGCATATATTATGCAAGCTTGTAGATATACTGTAAAATGATTACATTTTCATGCGAGGAGGAAAAGGAGGAGGGGTAGGACAAAACTCGAAGGGGGGCTGGAGGCACCGGCTGGTTAGGAAAGACATTTTTAGGCCGTGTCGTCCCCGGAGGGGACGGCACGGCCCATGCACACTCCATCCAGCCCCCCCACCCAAAAAGGTGAGTAGTCCCCACCCCTCACATATTTCCATAATTTTTTGAAAAAATTAATTTTTAATTTTCTTTCTTTTTTCCTTTTTTACAGGATGCCGTAGGCCATGGATGGGATCCCCGTCCGGAAGAGGAACACGTCGAAGGATGAGGTGAGTAAAAAATATTTATTTCCAATTTAAAATTAATTTTCTTATTTTAATAATTGATTAGGGTTAAATTTGGATAGGGTTAAAAAATGAAAGGGTTAAAGATGGTTGGGGTTAGGGCCTTCTTCCTCGGGGTTAAGGTAAGGGAAAGTGGCAGGGTAGGGGTTAAAATAAGAAATTTACGGTTGGGGTTAGGGCCTTCCTCCTAGGGGTTAAGGTAAGGGTAAGTGGCTGGGTAAGGGTTAAAATAAGGGACTTATGGTTGGGGTTAGGGCCTTCTTCCTAGGGGTTAAGGTAAGGGTAAGTGGCTGGGTGAGGGTTAAAATAAGGGGCTCACGGTTGGGGTTAGGGCCGGATTTAACTAAAAAGAAAGGGAGAATTTGGTTAGGATTAGGCACGAAAATACATTCGCTCATTAAGGCCCCTTGGATAGCTGGTTCCCAATTTATTAATCCAATCCCTTTCTGCTCTCCTCCTTTGTGCTGTGGACCAATGAGGGTTACTTTCCAGAACGAGGGCTGTGACTGCATCCCACCCATGGAGGACAAAGTGCTTTACTACATGCCGGTAAGTATTTTTCTTTCTAATGATATTGTGTTTATGACACGTGAACCGTACATGTAAAGGGAGTTTAGTTTCTCCCACATATTTTAATCCACACAATTTACATGTAATCAAGTACACACAATTCTTGGAATAAACAGTGCCCTGTTTGGCCGTTATGAACACCATCTTGTTATGTACATCATTCACCCATTTTTGTTGTTTAAAATAGGTCCTGTGAGGCCCAGCTGCTCGTTGTGGCCCTGAGCTGACCTTTGACCTTACCAGGTAATCCCTAAGATTTTTATTTCTCCTAAAGGCAGCAATGATCCTAATGTCATCATAATTTGGTACTATATGGGTCTGAAAATTGTTTTTTATTTTCCTAACTAATTTAACTGTAGCCGGTGAATATGTAATTACAAAGGGTACAGCTGTAGAGACCTGAATTGGTTTAGTCTGCAGAAAAGACTTAAAACAAGTCCTTAAGAAGGTCCTAGAGTACCCTCTAGTGGACAAAGCTGCAAACAGCGTTTTGGTAGCCAATTTAAAATCATTAGGTTGTGTACAGATTCTATGAAAGCGCAGCAGTTGTGATTTGATTAGGCCTGCAAAGGTGTGTTTGGGGTGGTGGCTGCTTTTATGCAAAAGGGCATGCGTGTCCGTATCTTTAAAATACACTTTAATATCTAATCGATTATTAGAATTGAATTGTGGCCCTTTGAAAGTAGTTGTATCCAAAAAATCAACTGAATTTGAACTTGTGGTGGATTTTAATTTAATGGAGGGATTATGATTATTTAAAGTCTCTATAAATTTGGTAAACTCCTCCTGTGAATATGTCCATATGCCCCAAATATCGTCCAAATACCGGAAATAATAAAGTGGTTTCCTTTCACATTTCTCTAGGGCAGCCGTCTCCCAAGAGGCCATAAAGATATCGGCATATGCAGGTGCAAATTTCTTCCCCATTGCAGTGCCCTTAATCTGCAGAAAATATTTGCCATCAAATTCAAAATCATTACGAGTAAGATTAATTTTTAACAGTTCCAATAACTCTTTGTCTGGTCTTTTCTTATCATAATGTTGGTTTAATGTGTTTTTTACAGCAAGGATACCCTCTTGAGTGTCTATATTCGTATATAGACTATCAACATCGATTGTAAAAAGTATGGATTCAAGTGGAATGGCCAGATTTTTAATTTTCTCAATGAAATCATAAGTGTCTTTTATATAACTCTTGTGTTTTTTTGCCAGGGGATTCAAATAGTAATCAATAAATTCAGCGGATCTGTATGTTTCGCTGCTACAGTCCGAGACGATAGGACGTCCCGGAGGGATGAGGAAAGGCTCGCTCCAGCTAGCAGGATCTTTATGGATTTTGGGAAGGAGGTAAAATCGTCTGGCTCTCGGCTCAGAGTCCCCGATCAAATAATTCCGCTGTTTAGATGTAATTAATTTTTTCTCGTGTATTTTGTGGAAGATTCTACTGATTAAGGTAAATGTTTCCATAAAGATAGGTTTATCCAATTTGGAGTAATATCTGTTATCATTGAGTTGTCTGTTTCCTTCCCACAGGTATTGTTTTAAATCCATGACGACTACCACACTTCCTTTATCTGCTGGCTTGATAACAATGTTTTTATTCTCCATCAGTTCTTTTAGAGCCAGATTCTCTTCCAATGTTAAATTTGGTCTGTTTGGAATGACGGAGAAGGAGCTGTAAAAATAATCCAAATCTAATTTAATTAGATTATTTAAATAGGTGGGTATCCTAGCATCTGGAGGAGTCCAATTGGAATTTGGAGTAAAGGGTTGTTTTTGTAGATTTTCTTCTTCCCCATAATAGGCTAGAAGTTTTAGTCTCCTGTGGTAATGATATAAATCCAATCTAGTTTGTGATTTAATTTGGTGATTGCTGCCCTTAGTAGGTATGAAATTTAGGCCCCTATTCAACAAGGAAAGTTGGGGCTGGGTTAGTTTAGTTTCCTGAGCTAACACCATGACATTCTTGTGCCCCTCCTGAGAAATCAGGCTTCTGGGGACTTCTAGTTTACCTGCTGACCCCAATGTTCGAACATCTTGCAGGCTGTGGAGTGGGTCCAGTGGATCCCATCCGACTCAGTGCTGAAGTCTTTAACAGGTAACTTAGGGATGAAAGTACACGTTTTCATAATAAAATTGTTTAGTACCTGTATGTTCTCTTGTTCTCTGTGCGAGAGGCTGGGAGAACAGTTGATTAGTGGGACCCAGACCGTAGCCTCCGGGAACCTGATGTGAGCCATCTTCACAGCTTTCAGGAGCTGCTTGCAGGTCCCATCCCGAGGCTTCTGCTTCCTGCTGTTCAGTCCAAAGGCGAGTATGACCAGCTCCACTTCGGTGGTGCATACTGCCCTGTGCAGAAGAGCCTCTGCGTGGTGGAAAGAAGCCCCGGGATAACTGTCCACCTGCAAGTCAGAGATCTGGAACGGAGGGAATCTTGCCACATTAGAGTCACCAATGATTAAATATTTTTGTTTCACACACAGTCCCCATTCTGTGAGTTTTTTATTGGTGTTGATGTGTCTGGTGGGTTTGTATGTGGGTGTGTGAGGAGGAGAAGTTTGTGGTGTTAGTTCTTTTGTGGTCTCCACTGGATGTGTGGCAGTGGTGATTCCCTCTGGAGCTGGAGTGTGCTGGTGGATTTCACCTGGAACCAAAGAGGTGAGTGAAGAGGAGGATGACAATGTCTGTGGTCGGGGGGGGCCCATAGGTGTGAGCCTAGGCATCAGGAAATCAGAGCTGGCACCCGGCTTGGGTGTACAGGCTCTGAGTTCCTCCTCCAGCAGCTGCTGGAGTTCCTGGTCCTCCAGGAACTCGGTGGGGTTGGAGGGAGAGGAGGAGGGGGCTGGAGGGGCCGGTTTTGGCTCCCCGGTGTCCTCCTCATCTCTCGTGCTGCTTGTCTTGGGCTGCCGCTGGGGTTTGGGAGGCAGCAGCGCCCCCTGGGAGGATTGCCTCAGTCTGGAAGCTGTGAAAAAGGGATGGATAGGAAGGGGAGGGGGAGGAGAGGGGGTGGGTGAGGAAGGGGGAGGGGGTGAGGGGGTAGGGGTAGGGGGGATGGGGGAGGAGGTATGAGGGGGAGAGGAGAGGGGAAGGGAGGGGGAGGGAGAGAGAAGGGGGGGAGGAGGAGGAGAGGGAGGAAGATGCTCCTCTGCAGCTTCAGGGAGGAAGGGAGACCAGTCTCCTCCCCTCTGGTCCGTCATGGTGGAGGCCGATGTCATTTTGGCCCGAGGAGAAGGAGGAGGAGAAGGCACAGGTGAGTCCGTTGCAGTTGCCATCTCTGCGGTCGCGCGCGTCCCGGTGCTGATGTTGCGCGTAGCCGCTGGTGGAGGGGCGGGGAGGGGGGTCTCCGCTGGGGGGGCTCTGGAACGAGTCTGTGAGCTGGTCTGCGAGGAGGATGTGGACGAGGAGGTCTCCATGGAGAAGTTGGAGGAGAGGAAATTCTCCGCATCCTGCAGTGTCTCCTGTCTGAGTCTGCGGCCGAGATTTCTTCGAGCCCAGACTGTAGCAACTTGGAAAGGACCCCGCCAGTCGGGGTCAGGAAAGTCTGCCAGTTTCTGGATCTCTTTTTCAACAGAATCCTCATAGTGTTGCCGTAATATTAAAATAGCAGAGAATTCCCAGTTTTTTGCATTTCCCTCTAACAGTGTTTGAGTGGTGCTGTTAGGGGATGCAGGTTTAATAAAGTTCGCCAGATTCTGGGTTGTTTTTCGGATTATGGGGGGTGGCTCAGTCCCCGACACATTTCTGTAGTGATGGGCAGATTTAATGATTTTATGCAGGATACGGACCTTGGCTGTGAAGTCCGGGTCCTGTGACTGGACCGTGTTGCGTGGCGGGGCATCACGGCGGCCGCTGGCTCTAAGGGGGGGCTGCTGTGGTCGCTGTGGTCGGTAATTGTTGCCGTTGTAGCCGCGGGTGGCAGGCTGGCGGTGCTGGGCGTAGGGCTGGGTCGGAGCCGGTGCGCGGCGATCTCCGGGTCCGCTGCGGTAAGCGGGGCGAGTCGAGTGGTCAGCCTGTGGCCGGGAATAGCCCCTAGTGACGGAGGCGTATGATGGTCTCACCGGTGGATGCTGTCGTTCACGGCCGGGATAGTACGAAGCGCCTCTCGGTGAACGATTGGAGCTCCGCGGCTGCTCCTCCCGTCTCTGCAGGCGGCCCCTGTGGTAGCTTACCCGGGTCCAGCTGCCGTCATCATACCGGTCATACATCTCGTAGCCGGTGATGTGTGTGTCACGTTAAAAATGTGTTGAAAAAATCACTGATATGTGATGGAAAAGATAAAATCCACACTCGTGAAGTGACAACAAGACTCACTTTTCTTACGTTGACACTCGAGATTTATTAAATAATACGTGAAAAAAATCACTAACAAAGCGACGTTTCGGTCCTGTATGGACCTTCTTCAGGCTTACTTTCTTAAAAGGAAAATAACAATAAAGAAAATTTGAGTGTCAGCGCTCTACTTCCTACACTTGCGTCTCCGTTTGTGATCAGCAGTGATTCATTCAAACTGAGCGTTCAAATTTCAAATGTTGCCGCCGAGTTGACGTAACTTGCGTCAAGCGGAAGGAAACGGAAGTTAGAGCGCCAACCTCTGGTGACCTTAAGAATTACAACAATAAGTATTAAATGTCCAAAATGGAGAACAGCGTCGTAACGCGACACACATTTTCGTAAGTATTGAAAAAAACAACCGTTAAAACATCAATTACATAGATCCAGACAGTACAGTATTTAAGGCAGATTCAAGCCAGTGGGGATTTAAATCCAAAATGAGACGATTTAAAGAGGTAAGTATCAGTTCCGTACAATGACATCATCACAAAACAGATACGTAGAACAGAACAATGGAGTAATCCTCCTCAACAACGATGTCCCAGGATTCAATTCAAACAGGTAAGTAAATGTACATTTCATCACATCATGTCTTTCCATTCAAATGAATAGTATACAATGTTCCTAAATCATCCAGAACGGTAAGTATTGTCCATTATTTCAAGCATATACACATACATCTTTTTTACTCTTAACTTATATACATATATACATATATACATGTGGCAGTATACATTTCTGTGTGTTATACATTGGCAATATAGACCAAAACATATGTATGTTGATACATTTACATATGAGTCTTTGCTCCATGCATATATTATGCAAGCTTGTAGATATACTGTAAAATGATTACATTTTCATGCGAGGAGGAAAAGGAGGAGGGGTAGGACAAAACTCGAAGGGGGGCTGGAGGCACCGGCTGGTTAGGAAAGACAT
This sequence comes from Chaetodon auriga, assembly GCF_051107435.1. Classification (NCBI taxonomy): domain Eukaryota; kingdom Metazoa; phylum Chordata; class Actinopteri; order Chaetodontiformes; family Chaetodontidae; genus Chaetodon; species Chaetodon auriga. The sequence goes on from NC_135076.1 coordinate 30,704,822, forward strand.
TTTTAGGCCGTGTCGTCCCCGGAGGGGACGGCACGGCCCATGCACACTCCATCCAGCCCCCCCACCCAAAAAGGTGAGTAGTCCCCACCCCTCACATATTTCCATAATTTTTTGAAAAAATTAATTTTTAATTTTCTTTCTTTTTTCCTTTTTTACAGGATGCCGTAGGCCATGGATGGGATCCCCGTCCGGAAGAGGAACACGTCGAAGGATGAGGTGAGTAAAAAATATTTATTTCCAATTTAAAATTAATTTTCTTATTTTAATAATTGATTAGGGTTAAATTTGGATAGGGTTAAAAAATGAAAGGGTTAAAGATGGTTGGGGTTAGGGCCTTCTTCCTCGGGGTTAAGGTAAGGGAAAGTGGCAGGGTAGGGGTTAAAATAAGAAATTTACGGTTGGGGTTAGGGCCTTCCTCCTAGGGGTTAAGGTAAGGGTAAGTGGCTGGGTAAGGGTTAAAATAAGGGACTTATGGTTGGGGTTAGGGCCTTCTTCCTAGGGGTTAAGGTAAGGGTAAGTGGCTGGGTGAGGGTTAAAATAAGGGGCTCACGGTTGGGGTTAGGGCCGGATTTAACTAAAAAGAAAGGGAGAATTTGGTTAGGATTAGGCACGAAAATACATTCGCTCATTAAGGCCCCTTGGATAGCTGGTTCCCAATTTATTAATCCAATCCCTTTCTGCTCTCCTCCTTTGTGCTGTGGACCAATGAGGGTTACTTTCCAGAACGAGGGCTGTGACTGCATCCCACCCATGGAGGACAAAGTGCTTTACTACATGCCGGTAAGTATTTTTCTTTCTAATGATATTGTGTTTATGACACGTGAACCGTACATGTAAAGGGAGTTTAGTTTCTCCCACATATTTTAATCCACACAATTTACATGTAATCAAGTACACACAATTCTTGGAATAAACAGTGCCCTGTTTGGCCGTTATGAACACCATCTTGTTATGTACATCATTCACCCATTTTTGTTGTTTAAAATAGGTCCTGTGAGGCCCAGCTGCTCGTTGTGGCCCTGAGCTGACCTTTGACCTTACCAGGTAATCCCTAAGATTTTTATTTCTCCTAAAGGCAGCAATGATCCTAATGTCATCATAATTTGGTACTATATGGGTCTGAAAATTGTTTTTTATTTTCCTAACTAATTTAACTGTAGCCGGTGAATATGTAATTACAAAGGGTACAGCTGTAGAGACCTGAATTGGTTTAGTCTGCAGAAAAGACTTAAAACAAGTCCTTAAGAAGGTCCTAGAGTACCCTCTAGTGGACAAAGCTGCAAACAGCGTTTTGGTAGCCAATTTAAAATCATTAGGTTGTGTACAGATTCTATGAAAGCGCAGCAGTTGTGATTTGATTAGGCCTGCAAAGGTGTGTTTGGGGTGGTGGCTGCTTTTATGCAAAAGGGCATGCGTGTCCGTATCTTTAAAATACACTTTAATATCTAATCGATTATTAGAATTGAATTGTGGCCCTTTGAAAGTAGTTGTATCCAAAAAATCAACTGAATTTGAACTTGTGGTGGATTTTAATTTAATGGAGGGATTATGATTATTTAAAGTCTCTATAAATTTGGTAAACTCCTCCTGTGAATATGTCCATATGCCCCAAATATCGTCCAAATACCGGAAATAATAAAGTGGTTTCCTTTCACATTTCTCTAGGGCAGCCGTCTCCCAAGAGGCCATAAAGATATCGGCATATGCAGGTGCAAATTTCTTCCCCATTGCAGTGCCCTTAATCTGCAGAAAATATTTGCCATCAAATTCAAAATCATTACGAGTAAGATTAATTTCTAACAGTTCCAATAACTCTTTGTCTGGTCTTTTCTTATCATAATGTTGGTTTAATGTGTTTTTTACAGCAAGGATACCCTCTTGAGTGTCTATATTCGTATATAGACTATCAACATCGATTGTAAAAAGTATGGATTCAAGTGGAATGGCCAGATTTTTAATTTTCTCAATGAAATCATAAGTGTCTTTTATATAACTCTTGTGTTTTTTTGCCAGGGGATTCAAATAGTAATCAATAAATTCAGCGGATCTGTATGTTTCGCTGCTACAGTCCGAGACGATAGGACGTCCCGGAGGGATGAGGAAAGGCTCGCTCCAGCTAGCAGGATCTTTATGGATTTTGGGAAGGAGGTAAAATCGTCTGGCTCTCGGCTCAGAGTCCCCGATCAAATAATTCCGCTGTTTAGATGTAATTAATTTTTTCTCGTGTATTTTGTGGAAGATTCTACTGATTAAGGTAAATGTTTCCATAAAGATAGGTTTATCCAATTTGGAGTAATATCTGTTATCATTGAGTTGTCTGTTTCCTTCCCACAGGTATTGTTTTAAATCCATGACGACTACCACACTTCCTTTATCTGCTGGCTTGATAACAATGTTTTTATTCTCCATCAGTTCTTTTAGAGCCAGATTCTCTTCCAATGTTAAATTTGGTCTGTTTGGAATGACGGAGAAGGAGCTGTAAAAATAATCCAAATCTAATTTAATTAGATTATTTAAATAGGTGGGTATCCTAGCATCTGGAGGAGTCCAATTGGAATTTGGAGTAAAGGGTTGTTTTTGTAGATTTTCTTCTTCCCCATAATAGGCTAGAAGTTTTAGTCTCCTGTGGTAATGATATAAATCCAATCTAGTTTGTGATTTAATTTGGTGATTGCTGCCCTTAGTAGGTATGAAATTTAGGCCCCTATTCAACAAGGAAAGTTGGGGCTGGGTTAGTTTAGTTTCCTGAGCTAACACCATGACATTCTTGTGCCCCTCCTGAGAAATCAGGCTTCTGGGGACTTCTAGTTTACCTGCTGACCCCAATGTTCGAACATCTTGCAGGCTGTGGAGTGGGTCCAGTGGATCCCATCCGACTCAGTGCTGAAGTCTTTAACAGGTAACTTAGGGATGAAAGTACACGTTTTCATAATAAAATTGTTTAGTACCTGTATGTTCTCTTGTTCTCTGTGCGAGAGGCTGGGAGAACAGTTGATTAGTGGGACCCAGACCGTAGCCTCCGGGAACCTGATGTGAGCCATCTTCACAGCTTTCAGGAGCTGCTTGCAGGTCCCATCCCGAGGCTTCTGCTTCCTGCTGTTCAGTCCAAAGGCGAGTATGACCAGCTCCACTTCGGTGGTGCATACTGCCCTGTGCAGAAGAGCCTCTGCGTGGTGGAAAGAAGCCCCGGGATAACTGTCCACCTGCAAGTCAGAGATCTGGAACGGAGGGAATCTTGCCACATTAGAGTCACCAATGATTAAATATTTTTGTTTCACACACAGTCCCCATTCTGTGAGTTTTTTATTGGTGTTGATGTGTCTGGTGGGTTTGTATGTGGGTGTGTGAGGAGGAGAAGTTTGTGGTGTTAGTTCTTTTGTGGTCTCCACTGGATGTGTGGCAGTGGTGATTCCCTCTGGAGCTGGAGTGTGCTGGTGGATTTCACCTGGAACCAAAGAGGTGAGTGAAGAGGAGGATGACAATGTCTGTGGTCGGGGGGGGCCCATAGGTGTGAGCCTAGGCATCAGGAAATCAGAGCTGGCACCCGGCTTGGGTGTACAGGCTCTGAGTTCCTCCTCCAGCAGCTGCTGGAGTTCCTGGTCCTCCAGGAACTCGGTGGGGTTGGAGGGAGAGGAGGAGGGGGCTGGAGGGGCCGGTTTTGGCTCCCCGGTGTCCTCCTCATCTCTCGTGCTGCTTGTCTTGGGCTGCCGCTGGGGTTTGGGAGGCAGCAGCGCCCCCTGGGAGGATTGCCTCAGTCTGGAAGCTGTGAAAAAGGGATGGATAGGAAGGGGAGGGGGAGGAGAGGGGGTGGGTGAGGAAGGGGGAGGGGGTGAGGGGGTAGGGGTAGGGGGGATGGGGGAGGAGGTATGAGGGGGAGAGGAGAGGGGAAGGGAGGGGGAGGGAGAGAGAAGGGGGGGAGGAGGAGGAGAGGGAGGAAGATGCTCCTCTGCAGCTTCAGGGAGGAAGGGAGACCAGTCTCCTCCCCTCTGGTCCGTCATGGTGGAGGCCGATGTCATTTTGGCCCGAGGAGAAGGAGGAGGAGAAGGCACAGGTGAGTCCGTTGCAGTTGCCATCTCTGCGGTCGCGCGCGTCCCGGTGCTGATGTTGCGCGTAGCCGCTGGTGGAGGGGCGGGGAGGGGGGTCTCCGCTGGGGGGGCTCTGGAACGAGTCTGTGAGCTGGTCTGCGAGGAGGATGTGGACGAGGAGGTCTCCATGGAGAAGTTGGAGGAGAGGAAATTCTCCGCATCCTGCAGTGTCTCCTGTCTGAGTCTGCGGCCGAGATTTCTTCGAGCCCAGACTGTAGCAACTTGGAAAGGACCCCGCCAGTCGGGGTCAGGAAAGTCTGCCAGTTTCTGGATCTCTTTTTCAACAGAATCCTCATAGTGTTGCCGTAATATTAAAATAGCAGAGAATTCCCAGTTTTTTGCATTTCCCTCTAACAGTGTTTGAGTGGTGCTGTTAGGGGATGCAGGTTTAATAAAGTTCGCCAGATTCTGGGTTGTTTTTCGGATTATGGGGGGTGGCTCAGTCCCCGACACATTTCTGTAGTGATGGGCAGATTTAATGATTTTATGCAGGATACGGACCTTGGCTGTGAAGTCCGGGTCCTGTGACTGGACCGTGTTGCGTGGCGGGGCATCACGGCGGCCGCTGGCTCTAAGGGGGGGCTGCTGTGGTCGCTGTGGTCGGTAATTGTTGCCGTTGTAGCCGCGGGTGGCAGGCTGGCGGTGCTGGGCGTAGGGCTGGGTCGGAGCCGGTGCGCGGCGATCTCCGGGTCCGCTGCGGTAAGCGGGGCGAGTCGAGTGGTCAGCCTGTGGCCGGGAATAGCCCCTAGTGACGGAGGCGTATGATGGTCTCACCGGTGGATGCTGTCGTTCACGGCCGGGATAGTACGAAGCGCCTCTCGGTGAACGATTGGAGCTCCGCGGCTGCTCCTCCCGTCTCTGCAGGCGGCCCCTGTGGTAGCTTACCCGGGTCCAGCTGCCGTCATCATACCGGTCATACATCTCGTAGCCGGTGATGTGTGTGTCACGTTAAAAATGTGTTGAAAAAATCACTGATATGTGATGGAAAAGATAAAATCCACACTCGTGAAGTGACAACAAGACTCACTTTTCTTACGTTGACACTCGAGATTTATTAAATAATACGTGAAAAAAATCACTAACAAAGCGACGTTTCGGTCCTGTATGGACCTTCTTCAGGCTTACTTTCTTAAAAGGAAAATAACAATAAAGAAAATTTGAGTGTCAGCGCTCTACTTCCTACACTTGCGTCTCCGTTTGTGATCAGCAGTGATTCATTCAAACTGAGCGTTCAAATTTCAAATGTTGCCGCCGAGTTGACGTAACTTGCGTCAAGCGGAAGGAAACGGAAGTTAGAGCGCCAACCTCTGGTGACCTTAAGAATTACAACAATAAGTATTAAATGTCCAAAATGGAGAACAGCGTCGTAACGCGACACACATTTTCGTAAGTATTGAAAAAAACAACCGTTAAAACATCAATTACATAGATCCAGACAGTACAGTATTTAAGGCAGATTCAAGCCAGTGGGGATTTAAATCCAAAATGAGACGATTTAAAGAGGTAAGTATCAGTTCCGTACAATGACATCATCACAAAACAGATACGTAGAACAGAACAATGGAGTAATCCTCCTCAACAACGATGTCCCAGGATTCAATTCAAACAGGTAAGTAAATGTACATTTCATCACATCATGTCTTTCCATTCAAATGAATAGTATACAATGTTCCTAAATCATCCAGAACGGTAAGTATTGTCCATTATTTCAAGCATATACACATACATCTTTTTTACTCTTAACTTATATACATATATACATATATACATGTGGCAGTATACATTTCTGTGTGTTATACATTGGCAATATAGACCAAAACATATGTATGTTGATACATTTACATATGAGTCTTTGCTCCATGCATATATTATGCAAGCTTGTAGATATACTGTAAAATGATTACATTTTCATGCGAGGAGGAAAAGGAGGAGGGGTAGGACAAAACTCGAAGGGGGGCTGGAGGCACCGGCTGGTTAGGAAAGACATTTTTAGGCCGTGTCGTCCCCGGAGGGGACGGCACGGCCCATGCACACTCCATCCAGCCCCCCCACCCAAAAAGGTGAGTAGTCCCCACCCCTCACATATTTCCATAATTTTTTGAAAAAATTAATTTTTAATTTTCTTTCTTTTTTCCTTTTTTACAGGATGCCGTAGGCCATGGATGGGATCCCCGTCCGGAAGAGGAACACGTCGAAGGATGAGGTGAGTAAAAAATATTTATTTCCAATTTAAAATTAATTTTCTTATTTTAATAATTGATTAGGGTTAAATTTGGATAGGGTTAAAAAATGAAAGGGTTAAAGATGGTTGGGGTTAGGGCCTTCTTCCTCGGGGTTAAGGTAAGGGAAAGTGGCAGGGTAGGGGTTAAAATAAGAAATTTACGGTTGGGGTTAGGGCCTTCCTCCTAGGGGTTAAGGTAAGGGTAAGTGGCTGGGTAAGGGTTAAAATAAGGGACTTATGGTTGGGGTTAGGGCCTTCTTCCTAGGGGTTAAGGTAAGGGTTAGGGTTAGGGGGTTAGGGTTAGGGTTAGGGGGTTAGGAGAAAACATTTTTGGGCCGGGTCGTCCCCGAAGGGGACGGCACGGCCAGTGCACGCTCCATCCGAGCCCCCCCAGGAGAGAACCGTCCCCCTCCTAGGATTCCAGGATGAAGATGGTGTGGAGGATGAGGATGAACAATAAAAAAAGGAGGTGAGTATAATAGGGGTTGGAGCCAATAGGGTTAAAAATATAAGGGGTTAAAATAGGTTGGGGTTAGGGCCACCTGCCGCGAGGTTAAGGTAAGTATAACCATCAGGGAAGGGGCTAAATAAAATGATGTTAAGAAAGTAAAGGGTTAAATTTGGTTGGGGTTAGGGCCGCCTGCCGAGTGGTTAAGGTAAGTATAACCATCAGGGAAGGGGCTGAATAAAATGGGGTTAAAAAATTAAAGGGTTAAATTTGGTTGGGGTTAGGGCCACCTACCGAGTGGTTAAGGTAAGTATAACCGTCAGGGAAGGGGTTAAATAAGATGGGGTTAGAAAAGTAAAGGGTTAAATTTGGTTGGGGTTAGGGCCGTACCCCCTAGGGGTTAAGGTCAGGAAAACCGTCTGGGAAGGGGCTATGAAAAGATATTATTGTGCGGTTAAGTTTAGGGCCAAATTCTGAGAGAGGAGAGAGGGAGGGAAATTTGGTTAAGGTTAGGCACGGAAGTACATGCGTTCATTTAACCCTTGTGGATGTGTTGTGCCCAATTTACTAATCCAATCTCTTTCTGCTCTTCTCCTATGAGCCGTGGACCAATGAGGATTGGACTCGAGGACCAGCGCCTGGACTGAATCCCACCCGTGGAGGATGAAGTGCTGTACCAGGAACCGGTAAGTATTTTTCTTTCTTAAAATGTTGTGTTTGTGGCAAGTGAAGCGCGTGTGTAAGGTAAGTCTGGTTTCACCAACATATTTCATCTCACACAATTTACATGTAATTAAATAGACACAATTTTTTGAAAAAACACTCCCATATTTGTCTGTAACAAAAACCATGCGTTTGTGGACATCCTGTACCCATTTGCGTTGTTTAAAGTACTCCCTGTGAGGTCCAGTGGATATTGGAGATTCGGATTTGACCTTTGACCTCACTAAATAGTCCTGAAGGTTTTTATTTTTTCTGAAGGCAGCAATAATTTTTAAATCCTGATTGGGTTGATTGGACTGTATATTAATTTGGAAATTGTTTTTGATTTTCCTAACCAGCTTGACCGTGGATGGTGAGTATGTAATTACCAGGGGAATGGCTGTAGAGACCTGTATAGGTTTAGTTTGCTGAAAGGATTTGAAGCAGCCTCTAAGAAAAGTCCTAGAGTAGCCTCTAGTGGCCAATGCTGAGAATAACACTTTTGTGGCCTGCTTGAAGTCCTCAGGCTGTGTACATATTCTATAAAAGCGTAATAATTGGGATTTGATGAGGCCCGCGAAAGTGTGTTTAGGGTGGTGGCTACTCTTATGTAAGAGTGCATGCGTATCGGTTTCTTTGAAATACACTTTGATATCCAATTGATTATCGGAGATGAATTTAGGGCCTTTGAAAGTAGTAGTGTCTAAAAAATCGACAGAATTTAGATCCGTAGTGGATTTGAGTTTGATAGAGGGATTATGGTTGTTTAGGGTGTCAATAAATTTAGTAAACTCTTCCTGAGAGTAAGTCCAAATTCCCCAGATATCGTCTAGATATCTAAAATAATGTATTGGTCTTTTTTCACATTTTTGCAGTGCCGCCGTCTCCCAGGATGCCATGAAGATGTCGGCGTAAGCAGGTGCGAATTTCTTTCCCATTGCTGTTCCTTTTATTTGTAAATAATATTTGCCATTGAATTCAAAATCATTCCTTGTTAAATTAATTTCCAATAATTGTAACAATTCCTTGTCCGGTCTTTTTTTATTATAATTTTGTTGTAAAATGTTTTTTACAGCTTGGATTCCCTCCTGTATATCTATATTGGTATACAGACTGTCGACATCAATTGTAAATAATAGAGAACTATTTGGGATTTTTAAATTTTTAATTTTTTCTATGAAATCATATGTGTCCTTGATGTAGCTCTCATGTTTTTTTGCTAAGGGATTTAGGTAGTAATCGATGAACTCAGCTGACCTGTACGTCTCGCTACTACAATCGGAGACAATAGGACGGCCTGGGGGGATTAGAAAGGGTTTACTCCAGGAAGCGGGATCCTTATGGATCTTAGGTAGTAAGTAAAAGCGCCTAGCTCTGGGCTGAGAGTCACCCATGAGATAATTGCGTTGCTTAGCAGTTATTAATTTTTTCTCCCATATTTTATAGAAAATGTTGACTACTGAAGTAAATGTTTCCAAGTACATAGGTTTCTCTAATTGTGTATAATATCTGATGTCACTAAGTTGTCTTTTTCCCTCCCACAGGTATTGTTCGAGATCCATCACTACTACAACGCTGCCTTTATCCGCTGGTTTAATAACTATATTCTTATTTTCTATTAACTCTTTTAAGGCTGCATTTTCCTCAGGGGACAAATTTGGTTCGGTTCTAAGGATGGAGAAGAAATTATAAAAATAGTCCAGATCCAATTCGATTAAATTCTTAATGTGTATGGGAATTCTAACATCTGGGGGGGTCCATTTGGAGCTAGGGGTAAATGGTAATTTTGGTGAGTTTTCTTCATCCCCATAGTATGCTAATAATTTTAGTCTTCTGTGATAATTGTACAGGTCAAGTCTAGTTTGTTCTTTAATATTTCTATTGCTACCTCTAGAAGGAATGAAGCTGAGGCCTCTGTTTAAGAGGGATAATTGTGCATGTGTCAATTGAGATTGTTTGGCTAAGACCATGACATTTTTAAACCCCTCCTGTAAAACCAGGCTCTTGGGGACCTTCAGTTTACCCACTGAAACCAATAATCAAACATCTTTGAGGCAGTGGGATGGGTCCAATGGATCCCATCCGATTCTGTAGCAAAATCTTTAACAGGCAGTTTACCAATGAAATTACAGGTCTTCATGATATGATTATTTAATACCTGTATGTTAAGTTGCTCCCTGTGTGGCAAGGAGGGAGAGCAAGAGATGAGGGGCACCCAGATTGTGGCCTTTGGGAATGTGTCTTTTGCCGCTTTCATCATCTTCAGGAGCTGCTTGAAGGAGACGTCGCGGGGTTTGTGTCTCCTGCTGTTAAGCCCAAAGGAGAGGATGACAGTCTCGACATCGGTGGTGCAGACCGCTCTGCGTAGGAGCGATTCAGCATGATGGAATGAGGCTCCTGGATAGCTGTCAACCTGTAGATTTTGGTTATTAAAGGGAGGAAATCTAGCCACATTAGAATCACCCAGAATCAAATGTCTTTCCCTCACACACAGACCCCACTCTTTGAGTTTTTTATTTGTATTAATATGTCTGGTGGGTCTGCGTGTGGGTGTGTGTGGTGTAGACCGTGGTGTAGTTTTGTGTCTTTGTTGCAGGGGAGCCCCCGCAGGATGCGTGGCAGAACGTGTGGTCACTCCACCTGGAATTGGAGAGCTCTGAATTACCTTACATGGTACCAAGGAGGGAGAGAAGAAGCTTGTAGATGCCCGGGGGGGGCCCATTGGTGTGAGTCTGGGCATAGTAAGTTCAAAGCTGGTGCCAGGTTTGGATGTGGGAGCTGGAGATGCCCGCTCCAGGATGTCCTGGCTTTCCCTGGAAACACAGGGGTCCCGTGGAACAGAGGAGAAGGCGGGGGGGGCCGGTGTAGTGACCTTTGACCCCTCGGTGTCACCATCATCCCTGTTGCTGTTCACTCTGTGCTGTCTCTGTGGTTTGGGGTGCGTTGGAGCCCCCTGGTGGGCCAAGCGGGATTTGGCTGTAATAAAGAATGGGTGAATGGGGAGGTTAGAGGGAGGAAGGGGAGAAGGAGGGAAAGGGGTAAGGGAAGGGGGAGGGGGAATGGGAGAGGAGATAAGGGGTAGGGGAGGAGGAGAGGAGTGAGGAGAGGAAAGAGGGAGGGAGGGGGAGGAAGGGGAGGGGGGAGGAGGGGGGGAGAGAGGGTCCTGATGCTCCGCATCAGACAGGAAAAGAGGGGACCAATCGCCTCCTCTCTGGTCGGTCATAGTGGACACTGATGTGACTCTGGCACGATGAGGAGGAGGAGGAGGAGGAGGAGAAGCCGCAGGAGCAGGAGCAGGTAAGTCCGGTGTCGCTGACGCCTCCGCGGATGCAGGTGCATGCACTTGCGTCTGGATGCTGATAGTGCGAGTGGCTGCTGGCGGGGGGGTGGGAAGGGGGGTCCCCGTCGTAGGCTCCCGTGGTCGTGTCTGTGAGCCAGCCTGCTGGTTGGTGGACGTGGCTGCGGGGGTCTGCGTAGAGAAGTTGGAACGCAGGAAATCTTCGACGTCCTGCAGCGTCTCTGCTCTCAGTCTTCGTCCGAGATTTTTTCTCGCCCAAGCACTGGCGATTTGGAAAGGGCCTTGCCATTCTGGACTAGAAAAATCAGCCAATTTCTGGGTCTCTTTATCAATATTGTCCTCGTAGTGTTGGCGTAAAATCAGAATGGCCGTAAATTCCCAATTTCGGGCATTCCCGTCTAATAGCGCCTGCGTGACGTCATTAGGGGATGCGGGCTTAATGAAGCTGGCCAGATTTTTAGTTGTTTTATGGATTACAGGGGGTGGATCAGTCTCTGAGACGTTTTTAAAGTGATGGGCCGATTTAATGATGTTATGAATTACACGGACCTTATCGGTGAACTCAGGGTCTTGAGACTGGACAGCGTGTCGCAGCGGTGCATCCTGGCGGCCGCCGGGTCTACGGGGGGGCTGCTGTGGCCGCTGTGAGCGGTAGCTGTCATCGCGGGTGGTATCCGGGCGACGATAGTAGCGTGGTTGGTCGGTGATGTCCCGCTGGTAGAAGGCATCGCGTCCGTTATCTCGTGTGCGTGGATATGATGCCGCTGGATATCTGGCTGGAGCTGCCGGTGCGCGGCGGTCTCTGGGGCCGTTGTAGACAGTGGAGCGAGTTGGATAGTCTCGCTGGGACCGAGAATATCCCCTGGTGATAGAAGCGTAAGAGGGCTTAGGCGGGGGAGGCTGCCGGTCGCGGCGGGGATACGGAGATGCTGCTCGCGGTGGGCGGCTGGAGCGCCAGGGCTGCTCATCCCGTCTTTGCAGCCTGCCTCGGCGATAACTCACTTGAGTCCAGCCGTCATCTTCGTATGGATCATACATGTTGTCAAAAGCACCGTGTGTGTCAGCGTGGAAAAAGCACTTGTGTGCGATGAAAAATAAAATAATAAAAGAATAAATTGTACTCGTAAAAGTGACAAGAGGACGAGTTTTTCTTCCGTTGACACTCGGTATTTATTGTAAATAAAATGAACAAAAATAGTGAAACAAATCACAAGCAACGTTTCGGTCTGCAGTAGACCTTCTTCAGGCTTATTTGTTCCAAAATAATATTAATAAAGATGATTAAATTCTGAGTGTAAATGCTCTCTCTTACCGCTAGTGTCTCTGCAGAGTCATTCAAACTGCAGCGTTTCAAGGTTTGAATTTTGCCGCTGAATCAGCGTGACCTGCGTCGACCGGAAATCCGGTGAGAGCAGAGCGCCCACTTCAGGTAACCTCAAGAATTACCACAATACGGGTTTAAATCCCAAAATGGAGGATGAGACATCGTAATGTGACACACACTTTTCTCGTAAGAATAACAGTCCAGAATATGAATAATACAAGTTATCAGATGAATTTGTCCATATTCAAACAGATTACCAGTGAGGAGGAATACAATCCAAAACCAGGATAATAACAGCAATAACAGGTAAGTGAACATACATCATCGGAGTAACGTTAGAAGAACAATGGAGGAAGAGGATGAACGTCGGAGCTCGCGTCCAAAGGTAAGTATTAGAATAGTCCATGTGATCATATTTCCAGGTATGTTGAAATACAATAAATGCAATGAATGGTTAATCAAATGAATGAGTCCCTTGTTTTTTACACATATAGTGACATAGCAATATGTATATATATATTTACATGAAGTAGTGTACATTGTTTTTTTTCCAAAAAAGAAAAAACATGTATAAATGTATACAGTATATCATGAATGTACATATTGGTGTTTTATACAACCAAATGGGCATATACATCAAAACACACATACATATGGGAATAAGGTGTTATGTTGATCTGAGTAATTAGTTTTAACAGGAAGACGAAAGAGAGGAGCAGGGGACATGAACTCAAAGGAGGGCTGGAGGCACCGGCTGGTTAGGAGAAAACATTTTTGGGCCGGGTCGTCCCCGAAGGGGACGGCACGGCCAGTGCACGCTCCATCCGAGCCCCCCCAGGAGAGAACCGTCCCCCTCCTAGGATTCCAGGATGAAGATGGTGTGGAGGATGAGGATGAACAATAAAAAAAGGAGGTGAGTATAATAGGGGTTGGAGCCAATAGGGTTAAAAATATAAGGGGTTAAAATAGGTTGGGGTTAGGGCCACCTGCCGCGAGGTTAAGGTAAGTATAACCATCAGGGAAGGGGCTAAATAAAATGATGTTAAGAAAGTAAAGGGTTAAATTTGGTTGGGGTTAGGGCCGCCTGCCGAGTGGTTAAGGTAAGTATAACCATCAGGGAAGGGGCTGAATAAAATGGGGTTAAAAAATTAA